>NC_090444.1:510071468-510174476 GCF_031143425.1 Pleurodeles waltl | reverse complement strand
TAGCCAAATTTTGAGGTTTGCAAAGGATTCTGGGTAACAGAACCTGGTCAAAGACCCACAAGTCACTACATCTTGGATTCCCCTCGGTCTCTAATTTAAAAAAATGCACAGGTTTGGTAGGTTTCCCTAGGTGCCGGCTGAGCTAGAGGCCAAAATCTACAGGTAGGCACTTTGCAAAAAACACCTCTGTTTTCTGTCTTCTGTCAAAAAATGGGATGTGTCCACGTTGTGTTTTGGGGCATTTCCTGTCGCGGGCGATAGGCCTACCCACACAAGTGAGGTATCATTTTTATCGGGAGACTTGGGGAATCGCCGGGTGGAAGGAAATTTGGGGCTCCTCTCAGATTCCAGAACTTTCTGTCACCGAAATATGAGGAATATGTGTTTTTTGAGCCAAAGTTTGAGGTTTGCAAAGGATTCTGGGTAACAGAACCTGGTCGAGCCCCACAAGTCACCCCATCTTGAATTCCCCTAGGTCTCTAGTTTTCACAAAAGCTCAGGTTTGGTAGGTTTCCCTATGTGCCGGCTGAGCTAGAGGCCAAAATCTACAGGTAGGCACTTTTCAAAAAACACCTCTGTTTTCTGTCAAAAAATGGGATGTGTCCACGTTGAGTTTTGGGGTATTTCCTGTCACGGGCGCAAGGCCTACCCACACAAGTGAGGTATCATTTTTATCGGGAGACCTGGGGGAACGCTTGCTGGAAGGAAATTTGTGGAACCTCTCAGATTCCAGAACTTTCTGTAACCTAAATGTGAGGAAAATGTGTTTCTTTAGCCAAATTTTGAGGTTTGCAAAGGATTCTGGGTAACAGAACCTGGTCAGAGCCCCACAAGTCACCCCATCTTGGATTCCCCTAGGTCTCTAGTTTTCAGAAATCCACAAGTTTGATAGTTTTCCCAAGGCGCCGGCTGAGCTAGAGGTCAAAATCTGCAGGTAGGCACTTTGCAAAAAACACCTCTGTTTTTTGTCAAAAAATGGGATGTGTCCATGTTGAGTTTTGGGGTATTTCCTGTCACGGGCGATAGACCTACCCACACAAGCGAGGTATCATTTTTATCGGGAGACCTGGGGGAATGCTGGGTATGAGGAAATTTGTGGCTCCTCTCAGATTCCAGAACTTTCTGTCACCGAAATGTGAGGAAAATGTGTTTTTTTAGCCAAATTTTAGGTTTGCAAAGGATTCTGGGTAACAGAACCTGGTCAAAGCCCCACAAGTCACTACATCTTGGATTCCCCTAGGTCTCTAATTTTCAAAAATGCACAGGTTTGGTAGGTTTCCCTATGTGCCGGCTGGGCTTGAGGCCAAAATCTACAGGTAGGCACTTTGCAAAAAACACCTCTGTTTTCTGTCTTCTGTCAAAAAATGGGATGTGTCCACGTTGAGTTTTGGGGTATTTCCTGTCATGGGTGCTAGGCCTAACCACACAAGTGAGGTATCATTTTTATCGGGAGACCTGGGGGAACGCTTGGTGGAAGGAAATTTGTGGAACCTCTCAGATTCCAGAACTTTCTGTCACCGAAATGTGAGGAAAATTTGTTTCTTTAGCCAAATTTTGAGGTTTGCAAAGGATTCTGGGTAACAGAACCTGGTCAAAGCCCCACAAGTCACCCCATCTTGGATTCCCCTAGGTCTCTAGTTTTAGAAAATGCACAGGTTTGGTAGGTTTCCCTAGGTGCCGGCTGAGCTAGAGGCCAAAATCTACAGGTAGGCAATTTGCAAAAAACACCTCTGTTTTCTGTCTTTTGTCAAAAAATGGGATGTGTCCACGCTGTGTTTTGGGGCATTTCCTGTCGCGGGCGATAGGTCTACCCACACAAGTGAGGTATCATTTTTATCGGGAGACTTGGGGGAACGCCGGGTGGAAGGAAATATGTGGCTCCTCTCAGATTCCAGAACTTTCTGTCACCGAAATATGAGGAATTTTTTTTTTTTAGCCAAATTTTGAGGTTTGCAAAGGATTCTGGGTAACAGAACCTGGTCAGAGCCCCACAAGTCACCCCATCTTGGATTCCCCTAGGTCTCTAGTTTTCAGAAATCCACAAGTTTCATAGTTTTCCCAAGGCGCCGGCTGAGCTAGAGGCCAAAATCTGCAGGTAGGCACTTTGTAAAAAACACCTCTGTTTTCTGTCAAAAAATGGGATGTGTCAATGTTGAGTTTTGGGGTATTTCCTGTCACGGGCGATAGGCCTACCCACACAAGTGAGGTATCATTTTTATCGGGAGACTTGGGGGAACGCCGGGTGGAAGGAAATTTGGGGCTCCTCTCAGATTCCAGAACTTTCTGTCACCGAAATATGAGGAATATGTGTTTTTTGAGCCAAATTTTGAGGTTTGCAAAGGATTCTGGGTAACAGAACCTGGTCAGAGCCCCACAAGTCACCCCATCTTGAATTCCCCTAGGTCTCTAGTTTTCACAAAAGCTCAGTTTTGGTAGGTTTCCCTATGTGCCGGCTGAGCTAGAGGCCAAAATCTACAGGTAGGCACTTTTCAAAAAACACCTCTGTTTTCTGTCAAAAAATGGGATGTGTCCACGTTGAGTTTTGGGGTATTTCCTGTCACGGGCGCAAGGCCTACCCACACAAGTGAGGTATCATTTTTATCGGAGACCTGGGGAAGGCTGGGTGGGAGGAAATTTGTGGCTCCTCTCAGATTCCAGAACTTTCTGTCACCGAAA
Organism: Pleurodeles waltl; assembly: GCF_031143425.1. NCBI lineage: Eukaryota > Metazoa > Chordata > Amphibia > Caudata > Salamandridae > Pleurodeles > Pleurodeles waltl. The sequence continues at coordinate 510,171,800 of NC_090444.1, read as the reverse complement.
TGTGAGGAAAATGTGTTTTTTTTAGCCAAATTTTGAGGTTTGCAAAGGATTCTGGGTAACAGAACCTGGTCAGAGCCCCACAAGTCACCCCATCTTGGATTCCCCTAGGTCTCTAGTTTTCAAAAATGCACAGGTTTGATAGGTTACCCTGGGCTTTGGCTGGACTAGAGGCGAAAATCTGCAGGTAGGCACTTTGCAATAAACACCTCTGTTTTCTGTCAAAAAATGGGATGTGTCCATGTTGAGTTTTGGGGTATTTCCTGTCACGGGCGATAGGCCTACCCACACAAGTGATGTATCATTTGTATCGGGAGACTTGGGGGAACGCCGAGTGGAAGGAAATTTGGGGCTCCTCTCAGATTCCAGAACTTTCTGTCACCGAAATATGAGGAATATGTGTTTTTTTAGCCAAATTTTGAGGTTTGCAAAGGATTCTGGGTAACAGGACCTGGTCAGAGCCCCACAAATCACCCCATCTTGAATTCCCCTAGGTCTCTAGTTTTCACAAAAGCTCAGTTTTGGTAGGTTTCCCTATGTGCCGGCTGAGCTAGAGGCCAAAATCTACAGGTAGGCAATTTTCAAAAAACATCTCTGTTTTCTGTCAAAAAATGGGATGTGTCCATGTTGAGTTTTGGGGTATTTCCTGTCACGGGCGATAGGCCTACCCACACAAGTGAGGTATCATTTTTATCGGGAGACTTGGGGGAACGCCGGGTGGAAGGAAATTTGTGGCTCCTCTCAGATTCCAGAACTTTCTGTCACCGAAATTTGAGGAATATGTGTTTTTTGAGCCAAATTTTGAGGTTTGCAAAGGATTCTGGGTAACAGAACCTGGTCAAAGACCCACAAGTCACTACATCTTGGATTCCCCTCGGTCTCTAATTTAAAAAAATGCACAGGTTTGGTAGGTTTCCCTAGGTGCCGGCTGAGCTAGAGGCCAAAATCTACAGGTAGGCACTTTGCAAAAAACACCTCTGTTTTCTGTCTTCTGTCAAAAATGGGATGTGTCCACGTTGTGTTTTGGGGCATTTCCTGTCGCGGGCGATAGGCCTACCCACACAAGTGAGGTATCATTTTTATCGGGAGACTTGGGGAATCGCCGGGTGGAAGGACATTTGGGGCTCCTCTCAGATTCCAGAACTTTCTGTCACCGAAATATGAGGAATATGTGTTTTTTGAGCCAAAGTTTGAGGTTTGCAAAGGATTCTGGGTAACAGAACCTGGTCGAGCCCCACAAGTCACCCCATCTTGAATTCCCCTAGGTCTCTAGTTTTCACAAAAGCTCAGGTTTGGTAGGTTTCCCTATGTGCCGGCTGAGCTAGAGGCCAAAATCTACAGGTAGGCACTTTTCAAAAAACACCTCTGTTTTCTGTCAAAAAATGGGATGTGTCCACGTTGAGTTTTGGGGTATTTCCTGTCACGGGCGCAAGGCCTACCCACACAAGTGAGGTATCATTTTTATCGGGAGGCCTGGGGGAACGCTTGCTGGAAGGAAATTTGTGGAACCTCTCAGATTCCAGAACTTTCTGTAACCTAAATGTGAGGAAAATGTGTTTCTTTAGCCAAATTTTGAGGTTTGCAAAGGATTCTGGGTAACAGAACCTGGTCAGAGCCCCACAAGTCACCCCATCTTGGATTCCCCTAGGTCTCTAGTTTTCAGAAATCCACAAGTTTGATAGTTTTCCCAAGGCGCCGGCTGAGCTAGAGGTCAAAATCTGCAGGTAGGCACTTTGCAAAAAACACCTCTGTTTTTTGTCAAAAAATGGGATGTGTCCATGTTGAGTTTTGGGGTATTTCCTGTCACGGGCGATAGACCTACCCACACAAGCGAGGTATCATTTTTATCGGGAGACCTGGGGGAATGCTGGGTATGAGGAAATTTGTGGCTCCTCTCAGATTCCAGAACTTTCTGTCACCGAAATGTGAGGAAAATGTGTTTTTTTAGCCAAATTTTGAGGTTTGCAAAGGATTCTGGGTAACAGAACCTGGTCAAAGCCCCACAAGTCACTACATCTTGGATTCCCCTAGGTCTCTAATTTTCAAAAATGCACAGGTTTGGTAGGTTTCCCTATGTGCCGGCTGGGCTAGAGGCCAAAATCTACAGGTAGGCACTTTGCAAAAAACACCTCTGTTTTCTGTCTTCTGTCAAAAAATGGGATGTGTCCACGTTGAGTTTTGGGGTATTTCCTGTCATGGGTGCTAGGCCTAACCACACAAGTGAGGTATCATTTTTATCGGGAGACCTGGGGGAACGCTTGGTGGAAGGAAATTTGTGGAACCTCTCAGATTCCAGAACTTTCTGTCACCGAAATGTGAGGAAAATGTGTTTCTTTAGCCAAATTTTGAGGTTTGCAAAGGATTCTGGGTAACAGAACCTGGTCAAAGCCCCACAAGTCACCCCATCTTGGATTCCCCTAGGTCTCTAGTTTTAGAAAATGCACAGGTTTGGTAGGTTTCCCTAGGTGCCGGCTGAGCTAGAGGCCAAAATCTACAGGTAGGCAATTTGCAAAAAACACCTTTGCTTTCTGTCTTTTGTCAAAAAATGGGATGTGTCCACGCTGTGTTTTGGGGCATTTCCTGTCGCGGGCGATAGGTCTACCCACACAAGTGAGGTATCATTTTTATCGGGAGACTTGGGGGAACGCCGGGTGGAAGGAAATATGTGGCTCCTCTCAGATTCCAGAACTTTCTGTCACCGAAATATGAGGAATTTTTTTTTTTTAGCCAAATTTTGAGGTTTGCAAAGGATTCTGGGTAACAGAACCTGGTCAGAGCCCCACAAGTCACCCCATCTTGGATTCCCCTAGGTCTCTAGTTTTCAGAAATCCACAAGTTTCATAGTTTTCCCAAGGCGCCGGCTGAGCTAGAGGCCAAAATCTGCAGGTAGGCACTTTGTAAAAAACACCTCTGTTTTCTGTCAAAAAATGGGATGTGTCAATGTTGAGTTTTGGGGTATTTCCTGTCACGGGCGATAGGCCTACCCACACAAGTGAGGTATCATTTTTATCGGGAGACTTGGGGGAACGCCGGGTGGAAGGAAATTTGGGGCTCCTCTCAGATTCCAGAACTTTCTGTCACCGAAATATGAGGAATATGTGTTTTTTGAGCCAAATTTTGAGGTTTGCAAAGGATTCTGGGTAACAGAACCTGGTCAGAGCCCCACAAGTCACCCCATCTTGAATTCCCCTAGGTCTCTAGTTTTCACAAAAGCTCAGTTTTGGTAGGTTTCCCTATGTGCCGGCTGAGCTAGAGGCCAAAATCTACAGGTAGGCACTTTTCAAAAAACACCTCTGTTTTCTGTCAAAAAATGGGATGTGTCCACGTTGAGTTTTGGGGTATTTCCTGTCACGGGCGCAAGGCCTACCCACACAAGTGAAGTATCATTTTTATCGGGAGACCTGGGGGAAGGCTGGGTGGGAGGAAATTTGTGGCTCCTCTCAGATTCCAGAACTTTCTGTCACCGAAATGTGAGGAAAATGTGTTTTTTTTAGCCAAATTTTGAGGTTTGCAAAGGATTCTGGGTAACAGAACCTGGTCAGAGCCCCACAAGTCACCCCATCTTGGATTCCCCTAGGTCTCTAGTTTTCAAAAATGCACAGGTTTGATAGGTTACCCTGGGCTTTGGCTGGACTAGAGGCGAAAATCTGCAGGTAGGCACTTTGCAATAAACACCTCTGTTTTCTGTCAAAAAATGGGATGTGTCCATGTTGAGTTTTGGGGTATTTCCTGTCACGGGCGATAGGCCTACCCACACAAGTGATGTATCATTTGTATCGGGAGACTTGGGGGAACGCCGAGTGGAAGGAAATTTGGGGCTCCTCTCAGATTCCAGAACTTTCTGTCACCGAAATATGAGGAATATGTGTTTTTTTAGCCAAATTTTGAGGTTTGCAAAGGATTCTGGGTAACAGGACCTGGTCAGAGCCCCACAAATCACCCCATCTTGAATTCCCCTAGGTCTCTAGTTTTCACAAAAGCTCAGTTTTGGTAGGTTTCCCTATGTGCCGGCTGAGCTAGAGGCCAAAATCTACAGGTAGGCAATTTTCAAAAAACATCTCTGTTTTCTGTCAAAAAATGGGATGTGTCCATGTTGAGTTTTGGGGTATTTCCTGTCACGGGCGATAGGCCTACCCACACAAGTGAGGTATCATTTTTATCGGGAGACTTGGGGGAACGCCGGGTGGAAGGAAATTTGGGGCTCCTCTCAGATTCCAGAACTTTCTGTCACCGAAATTTGAGGAATATGTGTTTTTTGAGCCAAATTTTGAGGTTTGCAAAGGATTCTGGGTAACAGGACCTGGTCAGAGCTCCACAAGTCACCCCATCTTGAATTCCCCTAGGTCTCTAGTTTTCACAAAAGCTCAGTTTTGGTAGGTTTCCCTATGTGCCGGCTGAGCTAGAGGCCAAAATCTACAGTTAGGCACTTTGCAAAAAACACCTCTGTTTTCTGTCAAAAAATGGGATGTGTCCACGTTGAGTTTTGGGGTATTCCTGTCACGGGCGCAAGGCCTACCCACACAAGTGAGGTATCATTTTTATCGGGAGACCTAGGGGAATGCTGGGTGGGAGGAAATTTGTGGCTCCTCTCAGATTCCAGAACTTTCTGTCACCGAAATGTGAGAAAAATGTGTTTTTTTAGCCAAATTGTGAGGTTTGCAAAGGATTCTGGGTAACAGAACCTGGTCAGAACCCCACAAGTCACCCCATCTTGGATTCCCCTAGGTCTCTAGTTTTAAAAAATGCACAGGTTTGATAGGTTTCCCTATGTTCCGGCTGAGCTAGAGGCTAAAATCTGCAGGTAGGCACTTTGGAAAAAACACCTCTGTTTTCTGTCAAAAAATGGGATGTGTCCACGTTGAGTTTTGTGGTATTTCCTGTCACGGGCGCTAGGCCTCCCACACAAGTGAGGTATCATTTTTATCGGGAGACCCGGAGTAACGCTGAGTGGAAGGTAATTTGTGGCTCCTTCCGGATTCCAGAACTTTCTGTCACCGAAATATGAGGAATATGTGTTTTTTTAGCCCAATTTTGAGGTTTGCAAAGAGTTCTGGGTAAAAGAACCTGGTCAGAGCCCCACAAGTCGCCCCATCTTGGATTCGCCTAGGTCTCTAGTTTTCACAAAAGCTCAGGTTTGGTAGGTTTCCCTATGTGCCGGCTGAGCTAGAGGCCAAAATCTACAGGTAGGCACTTTTCAAAAAACACCTCTGTTTTCTGTCAAAAAATGGGATGTGTCCACGTTGAGTTTTGGGGTATTTCCTGTCACGGGCGCAAGGCCTACCCACACAAGTGAAGTATCATTTTTATCGGGAGACCTGGGGGAATGCTGGGTGGATGGAAATTTGTGGCTCCTCTCAGATTCCAGAAGTTTCTGTCACCGAAATGTGAGGAAAATGTGTTTTGTTTAGCCAAATTTTGAGGTTTGCAAAGGATTCTGTGTAACAGAACCTGGTCAGAGCCCCACAAGTCACCCCATCTTGGATTCCCCTAGGTCTCTAGTTTTCAAAAATGCACAGGTTTGATAGGTTTCCCTAGGTTCCGGCTTTGCTAGAGGCCAAAATCTGCAGGTAGGCACTTTGCAAAAAACACCTCTGTTTTCTGTCAAAAAATGGGATGTGTCCACGTTGAGTTTTGGGGTATTTCCTGTCACGAGCGCTAGACCTACCCACACAAGTGAAGTATCATTTTTATCGGGAGACCCGGGGTAACGCTGGGTGGAAGGAAATTTGTGGCTCCTCTCAGATTCCAGAACTTTCTGTCACCGAAATGTGAGGAAAATGTGTTTCTTTAGCCAAATTTTGAGGTTTGCAAAGGATTCTGGGTAACAGAACCTGGTCAAAGCCCCACAAGTCACTACATCTTGGGTTCCCCTAGGTCTCTAATTTTCAAAAATGCACAGGTTTGGTAGGTTTCCCTAGGTGCCGGCTGAGCTAGAGGCCAAAATCTACAGGTAGGCACTTTGCAAAAAACACCTGTGTTTTCTGTCTTCTGTCAAAAAATGGGATGTGTCCACGTTGTGTTTTGGGGCATTTCCTGTCGCGGGCGATAGGCCTACCCACACAAGTGAGGTATCATTTTTATCGGGAGACCTGGCGGAATGCTGGGTATGAGGAAATTTGTGGCTCCTCTCAGATTCCAGAACTTTCTGTCACCGAAATGTGAGGAAAATGTGTTTTTTTAGCCAAATTTTGAGGTTTGCAAAGGATTCTGGGTAACAGAACCTGGTCAAAGCCCCACAAGTCACTACATCTTGGATTCCCCTAGGTCTCTGGTTTTCAAAAATGCACAGGTTTGATAGGTTTCCCTGGGCGTCGGCTGGACTAGAGGCCAAAATCTGCAGGTAGGCACTTTTCAAAAAACACCTCTGTTTTCTGTCAAAAAATGGGATGTGTCCACGTTGAGTTTTGGGGTATTTCCTGTCATAGGTGCTAGGCCTGCCCACACAAGTGAGGTATCATTATTATCGGGAGACCTGGGGGAACGCTTGGTGGAAGGAAATTTGTGGAACCTCTCAGATTCCAGAACTTTCTGTCACCGAAATGTGAGGAAAATGTGTTTCTTTAGCCAAATTTTGAGGTTTGCAAAGGATTCTGGGTAACAGAACCTGGTCAGAGCCCCACAAGTCACCCCATCTTGGATTCCCCTAGGTCTCTAGTTTTCAGAAATCCACAAGTTTGATAGTTTTCCCAAGGCGCCGGCTGAGCTAGAGGTCAAAATCTGCAGGTAGGCACTTTGCAAAAAACACCTCTGTTTTATGTCAAAAAATGGGATGTGTCCATGTTGAGTTTTGGGGTATTTCCTGTCACGGGCGATAGGCCTACCCACACAAGTGAGGTATCATTTTTATCGGGAGACCTGGGGGAATGCTGGGTATGAGGAAATTTGTGGCTCCTCTCAGATTCCAGAACTTTCTGTCACCGAAATGTGAGGAAAATGTGTTTTTTTAGCCAAATTTTGAGGTTTGCAAAGGATTCTGGGTAACAGAACCTGGTCAAAGCCCCACAAGTCACTACATCTTGGATTCCCCTAGGTCTCTAATTTTCAAAAATGCACAGGTTTGGTAGGTTTCCCTATGTGCCGGCTGAGCTAGAGGCCAAAATCTACAGGTAGGCACTTTGCAAAAAACACCTCTGTTTTCTGTCTTCTGTCAAAAAATGGGATGTGTCCACGTTGAGTTTTGGGGTATTTCCTGTCATGGGTGCTAGGCCTAACCACACAAGTGAGGTATCATTTTTATCGGGAGACCTGGGGGAACGCTTGGTGTAAGGAAATTTGTGGAACCTCTCAGATTCCAGAACTTTCTGTCACCAAAATGTGAGGAAAATGTGTTTCTTTAGCCAAATTTTGAGGTTTGCAAAGGATTCTGTGTAACAGAACCTGGTCAAAGCCCCACAAGTCACCCCATCTTGGATTCCCCTAGGTCTCTAGTTTTAGAAAATGCACAGGTTTGGTAGGTTTCCCTAGGTGCCGGCTGAGCTAGAGGCCAAAATCTACAGGTAGGCAATTTGCAAAAAACACCTCTGTTTTCTGTCTTTTGTCAAAAATTGGGATGTGTCCACGCTGTGTTTTGGGGCATTTCCTGTCGCGGGCGATAGGTCTACCCACACAAGTGAGGTATCATTTTTATCGGGAGACTTGGGGGAACGCCGGGTGGAAGGAAATATGTGGCTCCCCTCAGATTCCAGAACTTTCTGTCACCGAAATATGAGGATTTTTTTTTTTTTTAGCCAAATTTTGAGGTTTGCAAAGGATTCTGGGTAACAGAACCTGGTCAGAGCCCCACAAGTCACCCCATCTTGAATTCCCCTAGGTCTCTAGTTTTCACAAAAGCTCAGTTTTGGTAGGTTTCCCTATGTGCCGGCTGAGCTAGAGGCCAAAACCTAAAGGTAGGCACTTTTCAAAAAACACCTCTGTTTTCTGTCAAAAAATGGGATGTGTCCACGTTGAGTTTTGGGGTATTTCTTGTCACGGGCGCAAGGCCTACCCACACAAGTGAGGTATCACTTTTATCGGGAGACGTGGGGGAATGCTGGGTGGGAGGAAATTTGTGGCTCCTCTCAGATTCCAGAACTTACTGTCACCGAAATGTGAGGAAAATGTATTTTTTTTAGCCAAATTTTGAGGTTTGCAAAGGATTCTGGGTAACAGAACCTGGTCAGAGCCCCACAAGTCACCCCATCTTGGATTCCCCTAGGTCTCTAGTTTTCAAAAATGCACAGGTTTGATAGGTTACCCTGGGCGCCGGCTGGACTAGAGGCCAAAATCTGCAGGTAGGCACTTTGCAATAAACACCTCTGTTTTCTGTCAAAAAATGGGATGTGTCCATGTTGAGTTTTGGGGTATTTCCTGTCACGGGCGATAGGCCTACCCACACAAGTGATGTATCATTTGTATCGGGAGACTTGGGGGAACGCCGGGTGGAAGGAAATTTGGGGCTCCTCTCAGATTCCAGAACTTTCTGTCACCGAAATATGAGGAATATGTGTTTTTTGAGCCAAATTTTGAGGTTTGCAAAGGATTCTGGGTAACAGGACCTGGTCAGAGCCCCACAAGTAACCCCATCTTGAATTCCCCTAGGTCTCTAGTTTTCACAAAAGCTCAGTTTTGGTAGGTTTCCCTATGTGCCGGCTGAGCTAGAGGCCAAAATCTACAGGTAGGCACTTTGCAAAAAACACCTCTGTTTTCTGTCTTCTGTCAAAAAATGGGATGTGTCCACGTTGTGTTTTGGAGCATTTCCTGTCGCGGGCGATAGGCCTACCCACACAAGTGAGGTATCATTTTTATCGGGAGACTTGGGGAATCGCCGGGTGGAAGGAAATTTGGGGCTCCTCTCAGATTCCAGAACTTTCTGTCACCGAAATATGAGGAATATGTGTTTTTTGAGCCAAAGTTTGAGGTTTGCAAAGGATTCTGGGTAACAGAACCTGGTCGAGCCCCACAAGTCACCCCATCTTGAATTCCCCTAGGTCTCTAGTTTTCACAAAAGCTCAGGTTTGGTAGGTTTCCCTATGTGCCGGCTGAGCTAGAGGCCAAAATCTACAGGTAGGCACTTTTCAAAAAACACCTCTGTTTTCTGTCAAAAAATGGGATGTGTCCACGTTGAGTTTTGGGGTATTTCCTGTCACGGGCGCAAGGCCTACCCACACAAGTGAGGTATCATTTTTATCGGGAGACCTGGGGGAACGCTTGCTGGAAGGAAATTTGTGGAACCTCTCAGATTCCAGAACTTTCTGTAACCTAAATGTGAGGAAAATGTGTTTCTTTAGCCAAATTTTGAGGTTTGCAAAGGATTCTGGGTAACAGAACCTGGTCAGAGCCCCACAAGTCACCCCATCTTGGATTCCCCTAGGTCTCTAGTTTTCAGAAATCCACAAGTTTGATAGTTTTCCCAAGGCGCCGGCTGAGCTAGAGGTCAAAATCTGCAGGTAGGCACTTTGCAAAAAACACCTCTGTTTTTTGTCAAAAAATGGGATGTGTCCATGTTGAGTTTTGGGGTATTTCCTGTCACGGGCGATAGACCTACCCACACAAGCGAGGTATCATTTTTATCGGGAGACCTGGGGGAATGCTGGGTATGAGGAAATTTGTGGCTCCTCTCAGATTCCAGAACTTTCTGTCACCGAAATGTGAGGAAAATGTGTTTTTTTAGCCAAATTTTGAGGTTTGCAAAGGATTCTGGGTAACAGAACCTGGTCAAAGCCCCACAAGTCACTACATCTTGGATTCCCCTAGGTCTCTAATTTTCAAAAATGCACAGGTTTGGTAGGTTTCCCTATGTGCCGGCTGGGCTAGAGGCCAAAATCTACAGGTAGGCACTTTGCAAAAAACACCTCTGTTTTCTGTCTTCTGTCAAAAAATGGGATGTGTCCACGTTGAGTTTTGGGGTATTTCCTGTCATGGGTGCTAGGCCTAACCACACAAGTGAGGTATCATTTTTATCGGGAGACCTGGGGGAACGCTTGGTGGAAGGAAATTTGTGGAACCTCTCAGATTCCAGAACTTTCTGTCACCGAAATGTGAGGAAAATGTGTTTCTTTAGCCAAATTTTGAGGTTTGCAAAGGATTCTGGGTAACAGAACCTGGTCAAAGCCCCACAAGTCACCCCATCTTGGATTCCCCTAGGTCTCTAGTTTTAGAAAATGCACAGGTTTGGTAGGTTTCCCTAGGTGCCGGCTGAGCTAGAGGCCAAAATCTACAGGTAGGCAATTTGCAAAAAACACCTCTGTTTTCTGTCTTTTGTCAAAAAATGGGATGTGTCCACGCTGTGTTTTGGGGCATTTCCTGTCGCGGGCGATAGGTCTACCCACACAAGTGAGGTATCATTTTTATCGGGAGACTTGGGGGAACGCCGGGTGGAAGGAAATATGTGGCTCCTCTCAGATTCCAGAACTTTCTGTCACCGAAATATGAGGAATTTTTTTTTTTTAGCCAAATTTTGAGGTTTGCAAAGGATTCTGGGTAACAGAACCTGGTCAGAGCCCCACAAGTCACCCCATCTTGGATTCCCCTAGGTCTCTAGTTTTCAGAAATCCACAAGTTTCATAGTTTTCCCAAGGCGCCGGCTGAGCTAGAGGCCAAAATCTGCAGGTAGGCACTTTGTAAAAAACACCTCTGTTTTCTGTCAAAAAATGGGATGTGTCCATGTTGAGTTTTGGGGTATTTCCTGTCACGGGCGATAGGCCTACCCACACAAGTGAGGTATCATTTTTATCGGGAGACTTGGGGGAACGCCGGGTGGAAGGAAATTTGGGGCTCCTCTCAGATTCCAGAACTTTCTGTCACCGAAATATGAGGAATATGTGTTTTTTGAGCCAAATTTTGAGGTTTGCAAAGGATTCTGGGTAACAGAACCTGGTCAGAGCCCCACAAGTCACCCCATCTTGAATTCCCCTAGGTCTCTAGTTTTCACAAAAGCTCAGTTTTGGTAGGTTTCCCTATGTGCCGGCTGAGCTAGAGGCCAAAATCTACAGGTAGGCACTTTTCAAAAAACACCTCTGTTTTCTGTCAAAAAATGGGATGTGTCCACGTTGAGTTTTGGGGTATTTCCTGTCACGGGCGCAAGGCCTACCCACACAAGTGAGGTATCATTTTTATCGGGAGACCTGGGGGAAGGCTGGGTGGGAGGAAATTTGTGGCTCCTCTCAGATTCCAGAACTTTCTGTCACCGAAATGTGAGGAAAATGTGTTTTTTTTAGCCAAATTTTGAGGTTTGCAAAGGATTCTGGGTAACAGAACCTGGTCAGAGCCCCACAAGTCACCCCATCTTGGATTCCCCTAGGTCTCTAGTTTTCAAAAATGCACAGGTTTGATAGGTTTTATCTGGGCTTTGGCTGGACTAGAGGCGAAAATCTGCAGGTAGGCACTTTGCAATAAACACCTCTGTTTTCTGTCAAAAAATGGGATGTGTCCATGTTGAGTTTTGGGGTATTTCCTGTCACGGGCGATAGGCCTACCCACACAAGTGATGTATCATTTGTATCGGGAGACTTGGGGGAACGCCGAGTGGAAGGAAATTTGGGGCTCCTCTCAGATTCCAGAACTTTCTGTCACCGAAATATGAGGAATATGTGTTTTTTTAGCCAAATTTTGAGGTTTGCAAAGGATTCTGGGTAACAGGACCTGGTCAGAGCCCCACAAATCACCCCATCTTGAATTCCCCTAGGTCTCTAGTTTTCACAAAAGCTCAGTTTTGGTAGGTTTCCCTATGTGCCGGCTGAGCTAGAGGCCAAAATCTACAGGTAGGCAATTTTCAAAAAACATCTCTGTTTTCTGTCAAAAAATGGGATGTGTCCATGTTGAGTTTTGGGGTATTTCCTGTCACGGGCGATAGGCCTACCCACACAAATGAGGTATCATTTTTATAGGGAGACTTGGGGGAACGCCGGGTGGAAGAAATTTGGGGCTCCTCTCAGATTACAGAACTTTCTGTCACGAAATTTGAGGAATATGTGTTTTTTGAGCCAAATTTTGAGGTTTGCAAAGGATTCTGGGTAACAGGACCTGGTCAGAGCTCCACAAGTCACCCCATCTTGAATTCCCCTAGGTCTCTAGTTTTCACAAAAGCTCAGTTTTGGTAGGTTTCCCTATGTGCCGGCTGAGCTAGAGGCCAAAATCTACAGTTAGGCACTTTGCAAAAAACACCTCTGTTTTCTGTCAAAAAATGGGATGTGTCCACGTTGAGTTTTGGGGTATTTCCTGTCACAGGCGCTAGGCCTACCCACACAAGTGAGGTATCATTTTTATCAGGAGACCCGGGGTAACGCTGGGTGGAAGGAAATTTGTGGCTCCTCTCAGATTCCAGAACTCTCTGTCACCGAAATGTGAGGAAAATGTGTTTTTTTAGCCAAATTTTGAGGTTTGCAAAGGATTCTGGGTAACAGAACCTGGTCAGAGCCCCACAAGTCACCCCATCTTGGATTCCCCTAGGTCTCTAATTTTCACAAAAGCTCAGGTTTGGTAGGTTTCCCTATGTGCCGGCTGAGCTAGAGGCCAAAATCTACAGGTAGGCACTTTTCAAAAAACACCTCTGTTTTCTGTCAAAAAATGGGATGTGTCCACGTTGAGTTTTGGGGTATTCCTGTCACGGGCGCAAGGCCTACCCACACAAGTGAGGTATCATTTTTATCGGGAGACCTAGGGGAATGCTGGGTGGGAGGAAATTTGTGGCTCCTCTCAGATTCCAGAAGTTTCTGTCACCGAAATGTGAGGAAAATGTGTTTTGTTTAGCCAAATTTTGAGGTTTGCAAAGGATTCTGTGTAACAGAACCTGGTCAGAGCCCCACAAGTCACCCCATCTTGGATTCCCCTAGGTCTCTAGTTTTCAAAAATGCACAGGTTTGATAGGTTTCCCTAGGTTCCGGCTGAGCTAGAGGCCAAAATCTGCAGGAAGGCACTTTGCAAAAAACACCTCTGTTTTCTGTCAAAAAATGGGATGTGTCCACGTTGACTTTTGGGGTATTTCCTGTCACGAGCGCTAGACCTACCCACACAAGTGAGGTATCATTTTTATCGGGAGACCCGGGGTAACGCTGGGTGGAAGGAAATTTGTGGCTCCTCTCAGATTCCAGAAGTTTCTGTCACCGAAATGTGAGGAAAATGTGTTTTGTTTAGCCAAATTTTGAGGTTTGCAAAGGATTCTGTGTAACAGAACCTGGTCAGAGCCCCACAAGTCACCCCATCTTGGATTCCCCTAGGTCTCTAGTTTTCAAAAATGCACAGGTTTGATAGGTTTCCCTAGGTTCCGGCTGAGCTAGAGGCCAAAATCTGCAGGTAGGCACTTTGCAAAAAACACCTCTGTTTTCTGTCAAAAAATGGGATGTGTCCACGTTGAGTTTTGGGGTATTTCCTGTCACGAGCGCTAGACCTACCCACACAAGTGAGGTATCATTTTTATCGGGAGACCCGGGGTAACGCTGGGTGGAAGGTAATTTGTGGCTCCTTCCAGATTCCAGAACTTTCTGTCACCGAAATGTGAGGAAAATGTGTTTCTTTAGCCAAATTTTGAGGTTTGCAAAGGATTCTGGGTAACAGAACCTGGTCAAAGCCCCACAAGTCACTACATCTTGGGTTCCCCTAGGTCTCTAATTTTCAAAAATGCACAGGTTTGGTAGGTTTCCCTAGGTGCCGGCTGAGCTAGAGGCCAAAATCTACAGGTAGGCACTTTGCAAAAAACACCTGTGTTTTCTGTCTTCTGTCAAAAAATGGGATGTGTCCACGTTGTGTTTTGGGGCATTTCCTGTCGCGGGCGATAGGCCTACCCACACAAGTGAGGTATCATTTTTATCGGGAGACCTGGGGGAATGCTGGGTATGAGGAAATTTGTGGCTCCTCTCAGATTCCAGAACTTTCTGTCACCGAAATGTGAGGAAAATGTGTTTTTTTAGCCAAATTTTGAGGTTTGCAAAGGATTCTGGGTAACAGAACCTGGTCAAAGCCCCACAAGTCACTACATCTTGGATTCCCCTAGGTCTCTGGTTTTCAAAAATGCACAGGTTTGATAGGTTTCCCTGGGCGTCGGCTGGACTAGAGGCCAAAATCTGCAGGTAGGCACTTTTCAAAAAACACCTCTGTTTTCTGTCAAAAAATGGGATGTGTCCACGTTGAGTTTTGGGGTATTTCCTGTCATAGGTGCTAGGCCTGCCCACACAAGTGAGGTATCATTATTATCGGGAGACCTGGGGGAACGCTTGGTGGAAGGAAATTTGTGGAACCTCTCAGATTCCAGAACTTTCTGTCACCGAAATGTGAGGAAAATGTGTTTCTTTAGCCAAATTTTGAGGTTTGCAAAGGATTCTGGGTAACAGAACCTGGTCAGAGCCCCACAAGTCACCCCATCTTGGATTCCCCTAGGTCTCTAGTTTTCAGAAATCCACAAGTTTGATAGTTTTCCCAAGGCGCCGGCTGAGCTAGAGGTCAAAATCTGCAGGTAGGCACTTTGCAAAAAACACCTCTGTTTTATGTCAAAAAATGGGATGTGTCCATGTTGAGTTTTGGGGTATTTCCTGTCACGGGCGATAGGCCTACCCACACAAGTGAGGTATCATTTTTATCGGGAGACCTGGGGGAATGCTGGGTATGAGGAAATTTGTGGCTCCTCTCAGATTCCAGAACTTTCTGTCACCGAAATGTGAGGAAAATGTTTTTTTTTAGCCAAATTTTGAGGTTTGCAAAGGATTCTGGGTAACAGAACCTGGTCAAAGCCACACAAGTCACTACATCTTGGATTCCCCTAGGTCTCTAATTTTAAAAAATGCACAGGTTTGGTAGGTTTCCCTATGTGCCGGCTGAGCTAGAGGCCAAAATCTACAGGTAGGCACTTTGCAAAAAACACCTCTGTTTTCTGTCTTCTGTCAAAAAATGGGATGTGTCCACGTTGAGTTTTGGGGTATTTCCTGTCATGGGTGCTAGGCCTAACCACACAAGTGAGGTATCATTTTTATCGGGAGACCTGGGGGAACGCTTGGTGGAAGGAAATTTGTGGAACCTCTCAGATTCCAGAACTTTCTGTCACCAAAATGTGAGGAAAATGTGTTTCTTTAGCCAAATTTTGAGGTTTGCAAAGGATTCTGTGTAACAGAACCTGGTCAAAGCCCCACAAGTCACCCCATCTTGGATTCCCCTAGGTCTCTAGTTTTAGAAAATGCACAGGTTTGGTAGGTTTCCCTAGGTGCCGGCTGAGCTAGAGGCCAAAATCTACAGGTAGGCAATTTGCAAAAAACACCTCTGTTTTCTGTCTTTTGTCAAAAATTGGGATGTGTCCACGCTGTGTTTTGGGGCATTTCCTGTCGCGGGCGATAGGTCTACCCACACAAGTGAGGTATCATTTTTATCGGGAGACTTGGGGGAACGCCGGGTGGAAGGAAATATGTGGCTCCCCTCAGATTCCAGAACTTTCTGTCACCGAAATATGAGGATTTTTTTTTTTTTTAGCCAAATTTTGAGGTTTGCAAAGGATTCTGGGTAACAGAACCTGGTCAAAGCCCCACAAGTCACCCCATCTTGAATTCCCCTAGGTCTCTAGTTTTCACAAAAGCTCAGTTTTGGTAGGTTTCCCTATGTGCCGGCTGAGCTAGAGGCCAAAATCTACAGGTAGGCACTTTTCAAAAAACACCTCTGTTTTCTGTCAAAAAATGGGATGTGTCCACGTTGAGTTTTGGGGTATTTCCTGTCACGGGCGCAAGGCCTACCCACACAAGTGAGGTATCATTTTTATCGGGAGACGTGGGGGAATGCTGGGTGGAAGGAAATTTGTGGCTCCTCTCAGATTCCAGAACTTACTGTCACCGAAATGTGAGGAAAATGTATTTTTTTTAGCCAAATTTTGAGGTTTGCAAAGGATTCTGGGTAACAGAACCTGGTCAGAGCCCCACAATTCACCCCATCTTGGATTCCCCTAGGTCTCTAGTTTTCAAAAATGCACAGGTTTGATAGGTTACCCTGGGCGCCGTCTGGACTAGAGGCCAAAATCTGCAGGTAGGCACTTTGCAATAAACACCTCTGTTTTCTGTCAAAAAATGGGATGTGTCCATGTTGAGTTTTGGGGTATTTCCTGTCACGGGCGATAGGCCTACCCACACAAGTGATGTATCATTTGTATCGGGAGACTTGGGGGAACGCCGGGTGGAAGGAAATTTGGGGCTCCTCTCAGATTCCAGAACTTTCTGTCACCGAAATATGAGGAATATGTGTTTTTTGAGCCAAATTTTGAGGTTTGCAAAGGATTCTGGGTAACAGGACCTGGTCAGAGCCCCACAAGTAACCCCATCTTGAATTCCCCTAGGTCTCTAGTTTTCACAAAAGCTCAGTTTTGGTAGGTTTCCCTATGTGCCGGCTGAGCTAGAGGCCAAAATCTACAGGTAGGCACTTTGCAAAAAACACCTCTGTTTTCTGTCTTCTGTCAAAAAATGGGATGAGTCCACGTTGTGTTTTGGGGCATTTCCTGTCGCGGGCGATAGGCCTACCCACACAAGTGAGGTATCATTTTTATCGGGAGACTTGGGGAATCGCCGGGTGGAAGGAAATTTGGGGCTCCTCTCAGATTCCAGAACTTTCTGTCACCGAAATATGAGGAATATGTGTTTTTTGAGCCAAAGTTTGAGGTTTGCAAAGGATTCTGTGTAACAGAACCTGGTCGAGCCCCACAAGTCACCCCATCTTGAATTCCCCTAGGTCTCTAGTTTTCACAAAAGCTCAGGTTTGGTAGGTTTCCCTATGTGCCGGCTGAGCTAGAGGCCAAAATCTACAGGTAGGCACTTTTCAAAAAACACCTCTGTTTTCTGTCAAAAAATGGGATGTGTCCACGTTGAGTTTTGGGGTATTTCCTGTCACGGGCGCAAGGCCTACCCACACAAGTGAGGTATCATTTTTATCGGGAGACCTGGGGGAACGCTTGCTGGAAGGAAATTTGTGGAACCTCTCAGATTCCAGAACTTTCTGTAACCTAAATGAGAGGAAAATGTGTTTCTTTAGCCAAATTTTGAGGTTTGCAAAGGATTCTGGGTAACAGAACCTGGTCAGAGCCCCACAAGTCACCCCATCTTGGATTCCCCTAGGTCTCTAGTTTTCAGAAATCCACAAGTTTGATAGTTTTCCCAAGGCGCCGGCTGAGCTAGAGGTCAAAATCTGCAGGTAGGCACTTTGCAAAAAACACCTCTGTTTTTTGTCAAAAAATGGGATGTGTCCATGTTGAGTTTTGGGGTATTTCCTGTCACGGGCGATAGACCTACCCACACAAGCGAGGTATCATTTTTATCGGGAGACCTGGGGGAATGCTGGGTATGAGGAAATTTGTGGCTCCTCTCAGATTCCAGAACTTTCTGTCACCGAAATGTGAGGAAAATGTGTTTTTTTAGCCAAATTTTGAGGTTTGCAAAGGATTCTGGGTAACAGAACCTGGTCAAAGCCCCACAAGTCACTACATCTTGGATTCCCCTAGGTCTCTAATTTTCAAAAATGCACAGGTTTGGTAGGTTTCCCTATGTGCCGGCTGGGCTAGAGGCCAAAATCTACAGGTAGGCACTTTGCAAAAAACACCTCTGTTTTCTGTCTTCTGTCAAAAAATGGGATGTGTCCACGTTGAGTTTTGGGGTATTTCCTGTCATGGGTGCTAGGCCTAACCACACAAGTGAGGTATCATTTTTATCGGGAGACCTGGGGGAACGCTTGGTGGAAGGAAATTTGTGGAACCTCTCAGATTCCAGAACTTTCTGTCACCGAAATGTGAGGAAAATGTGTTTCTTTAGCCAAATTTTGAGGTTTGCAAAGGATTCTGGGTAACACAACCTGGTCAAAGCCCCACAAGTCACCCCATCTTGGATTCCCCTAGGTCTCTAGTTTTAGAAAATGCACAGGTTTGGTAGGTTTCCCTAGGTGCCGGCTGAGCTAGAGGCCAAAATCTACAGGTAGGCAATTTGCAAAAAACACCTCTGTTTTCTGTCTTTTGTCAAAAAATGGGATGTGTCCACGCTGTGTTTTGGGGCATTTCCTGTCGCGGGCGATAGGTCTACCCACACAAGTGAGGTATCATTTTTATCGGGAGACTTGGGGGAACGCCGGGTGGAAGGAAATATGTGGCTCCTCTCAGATTCCAGAACTTTCTGTCACCGAAATATGAGGATTTTTTTTTTTTTAGCCAAATTTTGAGGTTTGCAAAGGATTCTGGGTAACAGAACCTGGTCAAAGCCCCACAAGTCACCCCATCTTGGATTCCCCTAGGTCTCTAGTTTTCAGAAATCCACAAGTTTCATAGTTTTCCCAAGGCGCCGGCTGAGCTAGAGGCCAAAATCTGCAGGTAGGCACTTTGTAAAAAACACCTCTGTTTTCTGTCAAAAAATGGGATGTGTCCATGTTGAGTTTTGGGGTATTTCCTGTCACGGGCGATAGGCCTACCCACACAAGTGAGGTATCATTTTTATCGGGAGACTTGGGGGAACGCCGGGTGGAAGGAAATTTGGGGCTCCTCTCAGATTCCAGAACTTTCTGTCACCGAAATATGAGGAATATGTGTTTTTTGAGCCAAATTTTGAGGTTTGCAAAGGATTCTGGGTAACAGAACCTGGTCAGAGCCCCACAAGTCACCCCATCTTGAATTCCCCTAGGTCTCTAGTTTTCACAAAAGCTCAGTTTTGGTAGGTTTCCCTATGTGCCGGCTGAGCTAGAGGCCAAAATCTACAGGTAGGCACTTTTCAAAAAACACCTCTGTTTTCTGTCAAAAAATGGGATGTGTCCACGTTGAGTTTTGGGGTATTTCCTGTCACGGGCGCAAGGCCTACCCACACAAGTGAGGTATCATTTTTATCGGGAGACCTGGGGGAAGGCTGGGTGGGAGGAAATTTGTGGCTCCTCTCAGATTCCAGAACTTTCTGTCACCGAAATGTGAGGAAAATGTGTTTTTTTTAGCCAAATTTTGAGGTTTGCAAAGGATTCTGGGTAACAGAACCTGGTCAGAGCCCCACAAGTCACCCCATCTTGGATTCCCCTAGGTCTCTAGTTTTCAAAAATGCACAGGTTTGATAGGTTACCCTGGGCTTTGGCTGGACTAGAGGCGAAAATCTGCAGGTAGGCACTTTGCAATAAACACCTCTGTTTTCTGTCAAAAAATGGGATGTGTCCATGTTGAGTTTTGGGGTATTTCCTGTCACGGGCGATAGGCCTACCCACACAAGTGATGTATCATTTGTATCGGGAGACTTGGGGGAACACCGAGTGGAAGGAAATTTGGGGCTCCTCTCAGATTCCAGAACTTTCTGTCACCGAAATATGAGGAATATGTGTTTTTTTAGCCAAATTTTGAGGTTTGCAAAGGATTCTGGGTAACAGGACCTGGTCAGAGCCCCACAAATCACCCCATCTTGAATTCCCCTAGGTCTCTAGTTTTCACAAAAGCTCAGTTTTGGTAGGTTTCCCTATGTGCCGGCTGAGCTAGAGGCCAAAATCTACAGGTAGGCAATTTTCAAAAAACATCTCTGTTTTCTGTCAAAAAATGGGATGTGTCCATGTTGAGTTTTGGGGTATTTCCTGTCACGGGCGATAGGCCTACCCACACAAGTGAGGTATCATTTTTATCGGGAGACTTGGGGGAACGCCGGGTGGAAGGAAATTTGGGGCTCCTCTCAGATTCCAGAACTTTCTGTCACCGAAATTTGAGGAATATGTGTTTTTTGAGCCAAATTTTGAGGTTTGCAAAGGATTCTGGGTAACAGGACCTGGTCAGAGCTCCACAAGTCACCCCATCTTGAATTCCCCTAGGTCTCTAGTTTTCACAAAAGCTCAGTCTTGGTAGGTTTCCCTATGTGCCGGCTGAGCTAGAGGCCAAAATCTACAGTTAGGCACTTTGCAAAAAACACCTCTGTTTTCTGTCAAAAAATGGGATGTGTCCACGTTGAGTTTTGGGGTATTTCCTGTCACAGGCGCTAGGCCTACCCACACAAGTGAGGTATCATTTTTATCAGGAGACCCGGGGTAACGCTGGGTGGAAGGAAATTTGTGGCTCCTCTCAGATTCCAGAACTCTCTGTCACCGAAATGTGAGGAAAATGTGTTTTTTTAGCCAAATTTTGAGGTTTGCAAAGGATTCTGGGTAACAGAACCTGGTCAGAGCCCCACAAGTCACCCCATCTTGGATTCCCCTAGGTCTCTAGTTTTCAAAAATGCACAGGTTTGATAGGTTACCCTGGGCGCCGTCTGGACTAGAGGCCAAAATCTGCAGGTAGGCACTTTGCAATAAACACCTCTGTTTTCTGTCAAAAAATGGGATGTGTCCACGTTGAGTTTTGGGGTATTTCCTGTCACAGGCGCTAGGCCTACCCACACAAGTGAGGTATCATTTTTATCGGGAGACGTGGGGGAATGCTGGGTGGAAGGAAATTTGTGGCTCCTCTCAGATTCCAGAACTTACTGTCACCGAAATGTGAGGAAAATGTATTTTTTTTAGCCAAATTTTGAGGTTTGCAAAGGATTCTGGGTAACAGAACCTGGTCAGAGCCCCACAAGTCACCCCATCTTGGATTCCCCTAGGTCTCTAGTTTTCACAAAAGCTCAGTTTTGGTAGGTTTCCCTATGTGCCGGCTGAGCTAGAGGCCAAAATCTACAGGTAGGCAATTTTCAAAAAACATCTCTGTTTTCTGTCAAAAAATGGGATGTGTCCACGTTGAGTTTTGGGGTATTTCCTGTCACGGGCGATAGGCCTACCCACACAAGTGAGGTATCATTTTTATCGGGAGACTTGGGGGAACGCCGGGTGGAAGGAAATTTGGGGCTCCTCTCAGATTCCAGAACTTTCTGTCACCGAAATTTGAGGAATATGTGTTTTTTGAGCCAAATTTTGAGGTTTGCAAAGGATTCTGGGTAACAGGACCTGGTCAGAGCTCCACAAGTCACCCCATCTTGAATTCCCCTAGGTCTCTAGTTTTCACAAAAGCTCAGTCTTGGTAGGTTTCCCTATGTGCCGGCTGAGCTAGAGGCCAAAATCTACAGTTAGGCACTTTGCAAAAAACACCTCTGTTTTCTGTCAAAAAATGGGATGTGTCCACGTTGAGTTTTGGGGTATTTCCTGTCACAGGCGCTAGGCCTACCCACACAAGTGAGGTATCATTTTTATCAGGAGACCCGGGGTAACGCTGGGTGGAAGGAAATTTGTGGCTCCTCTCAGATTCCAGAACTTTCTGTCACCGAAATGTGAGGAAAATGTGTTTTTTTAGCCAAATTTTGAGGTTTGCAAAGGATTCTGGGTAACAGAACCTGGTCAAAGCCCCACAAGTCACTACATCTTGGATTCCCCTAGGTCTCTGGTTTTCAAAAATGCACAGGTTTGATAGGTTTCCCTGGGCGTCGGCTGGACTAGAGGCCAAAATCTACAGTTAGGCACTTTGCAAAAAACACCTCTGTTTTCTGTCAAAAAATGGGATGTGTCCACGTTGAGTTTTGGGGTATTTCCTGTCACAGGCGCTAGGCCTACCCACACAAGTGAGGTATCATTTTTATCGGGAGACGTGGGGGAATGCTGGGTGGAAGGAAATTTGTGGCTCCTCTCAGATTCCAGAACTTACTGTCACCGAAATGTGAGGAAAATGTATTTTTTTTAGCCAAATTTTGAGGTTTGCAAAGGATTCTGGGTAACAGAACCTGGTCAGAGCCCCACAAGTCACCCCATCTTGGATTCCCCTAGGTCTCTAGTTTTCAAAAATGCACAGGTTTGATAGGTTACCCTGGGCGCCGTCTGGACTAGAGGCCAAAATCTGCAGGTAGGCACTTTGCAATAAACACCTCTGTTTTCTGTCAAAAAATGGGATGTGTCCATGTTGAGTTTTGGGGTATTTCCTGTCACGGGCGATAGGCCTACCCACACAAGTGATGTATCATTTGTATCGGGAGACTTGGGGGAACGCCGGGTGGAAGGAAATTTGGGGCTCCTCTCAGATTCCAGAACTTTCTGTCACCGAAATATGAGGAATATGTGTTTTTTGAGCCAAATTTTGAGGTTTGCAAAGGATTCTGGGTAACAGGACCTGGTCAGAGCCCCACAAGTAACCCCATCTTGAATTCCCCTAGGTCTCTAGTTTTCACAAAAGCTCAGTTTTGGTAGGTTTCCCTATGTGCCGGCTGAGCTAGAGGCCAAAATCTACAGGTAGGCACTTTGCAAAAAACACCTCTGTTTTCTGTCTTCTGTCAAAAAATGGGATGTGTCCACGTTGTGTTTTGGGGCATTTCCTGTCGCGGGCGATAGGCCTACCCACACAAGTGAGGTATCATTTTTATCGGGAGACTTGGGGAATCGCCGGGTGGAAGGAAATTTGGGGCTCCTCTCAGATTCCAGAACTTTCTGTCACCGAAATATGAGGAATATGTGTTTTTTGAGCCAAAGTTTGAGGTTTGCAAAGGATTCTGTGTAACAGAACCTGGTCGAGCCCCACAAGTCACCCCATCTTGAATTCCCCTAGGTCTCTAGTTTTCACAAAAGCTCAGGTTTGGTAGGTTTCCCTATGTGCCGGCTGAGCTAGAGGCCAAAATCTACAGGTAGGCACTTTTCAAAAAACACCTCTGTTTTCTGTCAAAAAATGGGATGTGTCCACGTTGAGTTTTGGGGTATTTCCTGTCACGGGCGCAAGGCCTACCCACACAAGTGAGGTATCATTTTTATCGGGAGACCTGGGGGAACGCTTGCTGGAAGGAAATTTGTGGAACCTCTCAGATTCCAGAACTTTCTGTAACCTAAATGAGAGGAAAATGTGTTTCTTTAGCCAAATTTTGAGGTTTGCAAAGGATTCTGGGTAACAGAACCTGGTCAGAGCCCCACAAGTCACCCCATCTTGGATTCCCCTAGGTCTCTAGTTTTCAGAAATCCACAAGTTTGATAGTTTTCCCAAGGCGCCGGCTGAGCTAGAGGTCAAAATCTGCAGGTAGGCACTTTGCAAAAAACACCTCTGTTTTTTGTCAAAAAATGGGATGTGTCCATGTTGAGTTTTGGGGTATTTCCTGTCACGGGCGATAGACCTACCCACACAAGCGAGGTATCATTTTTATCGGGAGACCTGGGGGAATGCTGGGTATGAGGAAATTTGTGGCTCCTCTCAGATTCCAGAACTTTCTGTCACCGAAATGTGAGGAAAATGTGTTTTTTTAGCCAAATTTTGAGGTTTGCAAAGGATTCTGGGTAACAGAACCTGGTCAAAGCCCCACAAGTCACTACATCTTGGATTCCCCTAGGTCTCTAATTTTCAAAAATGCACAGGTTTGGTAGGTTTCCCTATGTGCCGGCTGGGCTAGAGGCCAAAATCTACAGGTAGGCACTTTGCAAAAAACACCTCTGTTTTCTGTCTTCTGTCAAAAAATGGGATGTGTCCACGTTGAGTTTTGGGGTATTTCCTGTCATGGGTGCTAGGCCTAACCACACAAGTGAGGTATCATTTTTATCGGGAGA
This sequence comes from Pleurodeles waltl, assembly GCF_031143425.1. Taxonomy (NCBI): domain Eukaryota; kingdom Metazoa; phylum Chordata; class Amphibia; order Caudata; family Salamandridae; genus Pleurodeles; species Pleurodeles waltl. Next base: position 510,148,388 of record NC_090444.1, on the reverse strand, counting down.
CCTGGGGGAACGCTTGGTGGAAGGAAATTTGTGGAACCTCTCAGATTCCAGAACTTTCTGTCACCGAAATGTGAGGAAAATGTGTTTTTTTAGCCAAATCTTGAGGTTTGCAAAGGATTCTGGGTAACACAACCTGGTCAAAGCCCCACAAGTCACCCCATCTTGGATTCCCCTAGGTCTCTAGTTTTAGAAAATGCACAGGTTTGGTAGGTTTCCCTAGGTGCCGGCTGAGCTAGAGGCCAAAATCTACAGGTAGGCAATTTGCAAAAAACACCTCTGTTTTCTGTCTTTTGTCAAAAAATGGGATGTGTCCACGCTGTGTTTTGGGGCATTTCCTGTCGCGGGCGATAGGTCTACCCACACAAGTGAGGTATCATTTTTATCGGGAGACTTGGGGGAACGCCGGGTGGAAGGAAATATGTGGCTCCTCTCAGATTCCAGAACTTTCTGTCACCGAAATATGAGGAATTTTTTTTTTTTAGCCAAATTTTGAGGTTTGCAAAGGATTCTGGGTAACAGAACCTGGTCAGAGCCCCACAAGTCACCCCATCTTGGATTCCCCTAGGTCTCTAGTTTTCAGAAATCCACAAGTTTCATAGTTTTCCCAAGGCGCCGGCTGAGCTAGAGGCCAAAATCTGCAGGTAGGCACTTTGTAAAAAACACCTCTGTTTTCTGTCAAAAAATGGGATGTGTCCATGTTGAGTTTTGGGGTATTTCCTGTCACGGGCGATAGGCCTACCCACACAAGTGAGGTATCATTTTTATCGGGAGACTTGGGGGAACGCCGGGTGGAAGGAAATTTGGGGCTCCTCTCAGATTCCAGAACTTTCTGTCACCGAAATATGAGGAATATGTGTTTTTTGAGCCAAATTTTGAGGTTTGCAAAGGATTCTGGGTAACAGAACCTGGTCAGAGCCCCACAAGTCACCCCATCTTGAATTCCCCTAGGTCTCTAGTTTTCACAAAAGCTCAGTTTTGGTAGGTTTCCCTATGTGCCGGCTGAGCTAGAGGCCAAAATCTACAGGTAGGCACTTTTCAAAAAACACCTCTGTTTTCTGTCAAAAAATGGGATGTGTCCACGTTGAGTTTTGGGGTATTTCCTGTCACGGGCGCAAGGCCTACCCACACAAGTGAGGTATCATTTTTATCGGGAGACCTGGGGGAAGGCTGGGTGGGAGGAAATTTGTGGCTCCTCTCAGATTCCAGAACTTTCTGTCACCGAAATGTGAGGAAAATGTGTTTTTTTTAGCCAAATTTTGAGGTTTGCAAAGGATTCTGGGTAACAGAACCTGGTCAGAGCCCCACAAGTCACCCCATCTTGGATTCCCCTAGGTCTCTAGTTTTCAAAAATGCACAGGTTTGATAGGTTACCCTGGGCTTTGGCTGGACTAGAGGCGAAAATCTGCAGGTAGGCACTTTGCAATAAACACCTCTGTTTTCTGTCAAAAAATGGGATGTGTCCATGTTGAGTTTTGGGGTATTTCCTGTCACGGGCGATAGGCCTACCCACACAAGTGATGTATCATTTGTATCGGGAGACTTGGGGAAACACCGAGTGGAAGGAAATTTGGGGCTCCTCTCAGATTCCAGAACTTTCTGTCACCGAAATATGAGGAATATGTGTTTTTTTAGCCAAATTTTGAGGTTTGCAAAGGATTCTGGGTAACAGGACCTGGTCAGAGCCCCACAAATCACCCCATCTTGAATTCCCCTAGGTCTCTAGTTTTCACAAAAGCTCAGTTTTGGTAGGTTTCCCTATGTGCCGGCTGAGCTAGAGGCCAAAATCTACAGGTAGGCAATTTTCAAAAAACATCTCTGTTTTCTGTCAAAAAATGGGATGTGTCCATGTTGAGTTTTGGGGTATTTCCTGTCACGGGCGATAGGCCTACCCACACAAGTGAGGTATCATTTTCATCGGGAGACTTGGGGGAACGCCGGGTGGAAGGAAATTTGGGGCTCCTCTCAGATTCCAGAACTTTCTGTCACCGAAATTTGAGGAATATGTGTTTTTTGAGCCAAATTTTGAGGTTTGCAAAGGATTCTGGGTAACAGGACCTGGTCAGAGCTCCACAAGTCACCCCATCTTGAATTCCCCTAGGTCTCTAGTTTTCACAAAAGCTCAGTCTTGGTAGGTTTCCCTATGTGCCGGCTGAGCTAGAGGCCAAAATCTACAGTTAGGCACTTTGCAAAAAACACCTCTGTTTTCTGTCAAAAAATGGGATGTGTCCACGTTGAGTTTTGGGGTATTTCCTGTCACAGGCGCTAGGCCTACCCACACAAGTGAGGTATCATTTTTATCAGGAGACCCGGGGTAACGCTGGGTGGAAGGAAATTTGTGGCTCCTCTCAGATTCCAGAACTCTCTGTCACCGAAATGTGAGGAAAATGTGTTTTTTTAGCCAAATTTTGAGGTTTGCAAAGGATTCTGGGTAACAGAACCTGGTCAGAGCCCCACAAGTCACCCCATCTTGGATTCCCCTAGGTCTCTAATTTTCACAAAAGCTCAGGTTTGGTAGGTTTCCCTATGTGCCGGCTGAGCTAGAGGCCAAAATCTACAGGTAGGCACTTTTCAAAAAACACCTCTGTTTTCTGTCAAAAAATGGGATGTGTCCACGTTGAGTTTTGGGGTATTCCTGTCACGGGCGCAAGGCCTACCCACACAAGTGAGGTATCATTTTTATCGGGAGACCTAGGGGAATGCTGGGTGGGAGGAAATTTGTGGCTCCTCTCAGATTCCAGAAGTTTCTGTCACCGAAATGTGAGGAAAATGTGTTTTGTTTAGCCAAATTTTGAGGTTTGCAAAGGATTCTGTGTAACAGAACCTGGTCAGAGCCCCACAAGTCACCCCATCTTGGATTCCCCTAGGTCTCTAGTTTTCAAAAATGCACAGGTTTGATAGGTTTCCCTAGGTTCCGGCTGAGCTAGAGGCCAAAATCTGCAGGTAGGCACTTTGCAAAAAACACCTCTGTTTTCTGTCAAAAAATGGGATGTGTCCACGTTGAGTTTTGGGGTATTTCCTGTCACGAGCGCTAGACCTACCCACACAAGTGAGGTATCATTTTTATCGGGAGACCCGGGGTAACGCTGGGTGGAAGGAAATTTGTGGCTCCTCTCAGATTCCAGAACTTTCTGTCACCGAAATGTGAGGAAAATGTGTTTCTTTAGCCAAATTTTGAGGTTTGCAAAGGATTCTGGGTAACAGAACCTGGTCAAAGCCCCACAAGTCACTACATCTTGGGTTCCCCTAGGTCTCTAATTTTCAAAAATGCACAGGTTTGGTAGGTTTCCCTAGGTGCCGGCTGAGCTAGAGGCCAAAATCTACAGGTAGGCACTTTGCAAAAAACACCTGTGTTTTCTGTCTTCTGTCAAAAAATGGGATGTGTCCACGTTGTGTTTTGGGGCATTTCCTGTCGCGGGCGATAGGCCTACCCACACAAGTGAGGTATCATTTTTATCGGGAGACCTGGGGGAATGCTGGGTATGAGGAAATTTGTGGCTCCTCTCAGATTCCAGAACTTTCTGTCACCGAAATGTGAGGAAAATGTGTTTTTTTAGCCAAATTTTGAGGTTTGCAAAGGATTCTGGGTAACAGAACCTGGTCAAAGCCCCACAAGTCACTACATCTTGGATTCCCCTAGGTCTCTGGTTTTCAAAAATGCACAGGTTTGATAATGTTTCCCTGGGCGTCGGCTGGACTAGAGGCCAAAATCTGCAGGTAGGCACTTTTCAAAAAACACCTCTGTTTTCTGTCAAAAAATGGGATGTGTCCACGTTGAGTTTTGGGGTATTTCCTGTCATAGGTGCTAGGCCTGCCCACACAAGTGAGGTATCATTATTATCGGGAGACCTGGGGGAACGCTTGGTGGAAGGAAATTTGTGGAACCTCTCAGATTCCAGAACTTTCTGTCACCGAAATGTGAGGAAAATGTGTTTCTTTAGCCAAATTTTGAGGTTTGCAAAGGATTCTGGGTAACAGAACCTGGTCAGAGCCCCACAAGTCACCCCATCTTGGATTCCCCTAGGTCTCTAGTTTTCAGAAATCCACAAGTTTGATAGTTTTCCCAAGGCGCCGGCTGAGCTAGAGGTCAAAATCTGCAGGTAGGCACTTTGCAAAAAACACCTCTGTTTTATGTCAAAAAATGGGATGTGTCCATGTTGAGTTTTGGGGTATTTCCTGTCACGGGCGATAGGCCTACCCACACAAGTGAGGTATCATTTTTATCGGGAGACCTGGGGGAATGCTGGGTATGAGGAAATTTGTGGCTCCTCTCAGATTCCAGAACTTTCTGTCACCGAAATGTGAGGAAAATGTTTTTTTTTAGCCAAATTTTGAGGTTTGCAAAGGATTCTGGGTAACAGAACCTGGTCAAAGCCACACAAGTCACTACATCTTGGATTCCCCTAGGTCTCTAATTTTAAAAAATGCACAGGTTTGGTAGGTTTCCCTATGTGCCGGCTGAGCTAGAGGCCAAAATCTACAGGTAGGCACTTTGCAAAAAACACCTCTGTTTTCTGTCTTCTGTCAAAAAATGGGATGTGTCCACGTTGAGTTTTGGGGTATTTCCTGTCATGGGTGCTAGGCCTAACCACACAAGTGAGGTATCATTTTTATCGGGAGACCTGGGGGAACGCTTGGTGGAAGGAAATTTGTGGAACCTCTCAGATTCCAGAACTTTCTGTCACCAAAATGTGAGGAAAATGTGTTTCTTTAGCCAAATTTTGAGGTTTGCAAAGGATTCTGTGTAACAGAACCTGGTCAAAGCCCCACAAGTCACCCCATCTTGGATTCCCCTAGGTCTCTAGTTTTAGAAAATGCACAGGTTTGGTAGGTTTCCCTAGGTGCCGGCTGAGCTAGAGGCCAAAATCTACAGGTAGGCAATTTGCAAAAAACACCTCTGTTTTCTGTCTTTTGTCAAAAATTGGGATGTGTCCACGTTGTGTTTTGGGGCATTTCCTGTCGCGGGCGATAGGCCTACCCACACAAGTGAGGTATCATTTTTATCGGGAGACCTGGAGGAATGCTGGGTATGAGGAAATTTGTGGCTCCTCTCAGATTCCAGAACTTTCTGTCACCGAAATGTGAGGAAAATGTGTTTTTTTAGCCAAATTTTGAGGTTTGCAAAGGATTCTGGGTAACAGAACCTGGTCAAAGCCCCACAAGTCACTACATCTTGGATTCCCCTAGGTCTCTGGTTTTCAAAAATGCACAGGTTTGATAGGTTTCCCTGGGCGTCGGCTGGACTAGAGGCCAAAATCTGCAGGTAGGCACTTTTCAAAAAACACCTCTGTTTTCTGTCAAAAAATGGGATGTGTCCACGTTGAGTTTTGGGGTATTTCCTGTCATAGGTGCTAGGCCTGCCCACACAAGTGAGGTATCATTATTATCGGGAGACCTGGGGGAACGCTTGGTGGAAGGAAATTTGTGGAACCTCTCAGATTCCAGAACTTTCTGTCACCGAAATGTGAGGAAAATGTGTTTCTTTAGCCAAATTTTGAGGTTTGCAAAGGATTCTGGGTAACAGAACCTGGTCAGAGCCCCACAAGTCACCCCATCTTGGATTCCCCTAGGTCTCTAGTTTTCAGAAATCCACAAGTTTGATAGTTTTCCCAAGGCGCCGGCTGAGCTAGAGGTCAAAATCTGCAGGTAGGCACTTTGCAAAAAACACCTCTGTTTTATGTCAAAAAATGGGATGTGTCCATGTTGAGTTTTGGGGTATTTCCTGTCACGGGCGATAGGCCTACCCACACAAGTGAGGTATCATTTTTATCGGGAGACCTGGGGGAATGCTGGGTATGAGGAAATTTGTGGCTCCTCTCAGATTCCAGAACTTTCTGTCACCGAAATGTGAGGAAAATGTTTTTTTTTAGCCAAATTTTGAGGTTTGCAAAGGATTCTGGGTAACAGAACCTGGTCAAAGCCACACAAGTCACTACATCTTGGATTCCCCTAGGTCTCTAATTTTAAAAAATGCACAGGTTTGGTAGGTTTCCCTATGTGCCGGCTGAGCTAGAGGCCAAAATCTACAGGTAGGCACTTTGCAAAAAACACCTCTGTTTTCTGTCTTCTGTCAAAAAATGGGATGTGTCCACGTTGAGTTTTGGGGTATTTCCTGTCATGGGTGCTAGGCCTAACCACACAAGTGAGGTATCATTTTTATCGGGAGACCTGGGGGAACGCTTGGTGGAAGGAAATTTGTGGAACCTCTCAGATTCCAGAACTTTCTGTCACCAAAATGTGAGGAAAATGTGTTTCTTTAGCCAAATTTTGAGGTTTGCAAAGGATTCTGTGTAACAGAACCTGGTCAAAGCCCCACAAGTCACCCCATCTTGGATTCCCCTAGGTCTCTAGTTTTAGAAAATGCACAGGTTTGGTAGGTTTCCCTAGGTGCCGGCTGAGCTAGAGGCCAAAATCTACAGGTAGGCAATTTGCAAAAAACACCTCTGTTTTCTGTCTTTTGTCAAAAATTGGGATGTGTCCACGCTGTGTTTTGGGGCATTTCCTGTCGCGGGCGATAGGTCTACCCACACAAGTGAGGTATCATTTTTATCGGGAGACTTGGGGGAACGCCGGGTGGAAGGAAATATGTGGCTCCCCTCAGATTCCAGAACTTTCTGTCACCGAAATATGAGGATTTTTTTTTTTTTTAGCCAAATTTTGAGGTTTGCAAAGGATTCTGGGTAACAGAACCTGGTCAAAGCCCCACAAGTCACCCCATCTTGAATTCCCCTAGGTCTCTAGTTTTCACAAAAGCTCAGTTTTGGTAGGTTTCCCTATGTGCCGGCTGAGCTAGAGGCCAAAATCTACAGGTAGGCACTTTTTCAAAAAACACCTCTGTTTTCTGTCAAAAAATGGGATGTGTCCACGTTGAGTTTTGGGGTATTTCCTGTCACGGGCGCAAGGCCTACCCACACAAGTGAGGTATCATTTTTATCGGGAGACGTGGGGGAATGCTGGGTGGAAGGAAATTTGTGGCTCCTCTCAGATTCCAGAACTTACTGTCACCGAAATGTGAGGAAAATGTATTTTTTTTAGCCAAATTTTGAGGTTTGCAAAGGATTCTGGGTAACAGAACCTGGTCAGAGCCCCACAAGTCACCCCATCTGGATTCCCCTAGGTCTCTAGTTTTCAAAAATGCACAGGTTTGATAGGTTACCCTGGGCGCCGTCTGGACTAGAGGCCAAAATCTGCAGGTAGGCACTTTGCAATAAACACCTCTGTTTTCTGTCAAAAAATGGGATGTGTCCATGTTGAGTTTTGGGGTATTTCCTGTCACGGGCGATAGGCCTACCCACACAAGTGATGTATCATTTGTATCGGGAGACTTGGGGGAACGCCGGGTGGAAGGAAATTTGGGGCTCCTCTCAGATTCCAGAACTTTCTGTCACCGAAATATGAGGAATATGTGTTTTTTTAGCCAAATTTTGAGGTTTGCAAAGGATTCTGGGTAACAGGACCTGGTTAGAGCCCCACAAGTAACCCCATCTTGAATTCCCCTAGGTCTCTAGTTTTCACAAAAGCTCAGTTTTGGTAGGTTTCCCTATGTGCCGGCTGAGCTAGAGGCCAAAATCTACAGGTAGGCACTCTGCAAAAAACACCTCTGTTTTCTGTCAAAAAATGGGATGTGTCCACGTTGAGTTTTGGGGTATTTCCTGTCACAGGCGCTAGGCCTACCCACACAAGTGAGGTATCATTTTTATCGGGAGACCCGGGGTAACGCTGGGTGGAAGGAAATTTGTGGCTCCTCTCAGATTCCAGAACTCTCTGTCACCGAAATGTAAGGAAAATGTGTTTTTTTAGCCATGTTTTGAGGTTTGCAAAGGATTCTGGGTAACAGAACCTGGTCAGAGCCCCACAAGTCACCCCATCTTGGATTCCCCTAGGTCTCTGGTTTTAAAAAATGCACAGGTTTGGTAGGTTTCCCTAGGTGCCGGCTGAGCTAGAGGCCAAAATCTACAGGTAGGCACTTTGCAAAAAACACCTCTGTTTTCTGTCTTCTGTCAAAAAATGGGATGTGTCCACATTGTCTTTTGGGGCATTTCCTGTCGCGGGCGATAGGCCTACCCACACAAGTGAGGTATCATTTTTATCTGGAGACTTGGGGGAACGCCGGGTGGAAGGAAATTTGGGGCTCCTCTCAGATTCCAGAACTTTCTGTCACCGAAATGTGAGGAAAATTTGATTTTTGAGCCAAATTTTGAGGTTTGCAAAGGATTCTGGGTAACAGAACCTGGTCAGAGCCCCACAAGTCACCCCATCTTGGATTCCCCTAGGTCTCTGGTTTTCAAAAATGCACAGGTTTGATAGGTTTCCCTGGGCGCCGGCTGGACTAGAGGCCAAAATCTGCAGGTAGGCACTTTTCAAAAAACACCTCTGTTTTCTGTCAAAAAATGGGATGTGTCCACGTTGAGTTTTGGGGTATTTCCTGTCATGGGTGCTAGGCCTACCCACACAAGTGAGGTATTATTTTTATCAGGAGACCTGGGGAAACGCTTGGTGGAAGGAAATTTGTGGAACCTCTCAGATTCCAGAACTTTCCGTCACCGAAATGAGAGGAAAATGTGTTTCTTTAGCCAAATTTTGAGGTTTGCAAAGGATTCTGGGTAACAGAACCTGGTCAAAGCCCCACAAGTCACCCCCTCTTGGATTCCCCTAGGTCTCTAGTTTTAGAAAATGCACAGGTTTGGTAGGTTTCCCTAGGTGCCGGCTGAGCTAGAGGCCAAAATCTACAGGTAGGCACTTTGCAAAAAACACCTCTGTTTTCTGTCTTTTGTCAAAAAATGGGATGTGTCCACGCTGTGTTTTGGGGCATTTCCTGTCGCGGGCGATAGGCCTACCCACACAAGTGAGGTATCATTTTTATCGGGAGACTTGGGGGAACGCCGGGTGGAAGGAAATTTGGGGCTCCTCTCAGATTCCAGAACTTTCTGTCACCGAAATATGAGGAATATGTGTTTTTTGAGCCAAATTTTGAGGTTTGCAAAGGATTCTGGGTAACAGAACCTGGTCAGAGCCCCACAAGTCACCCCATCTTGGATTCCCCTAGGTCTCTAGTTTTCAGAAATCCACAAGTTTGATAGTTTTCCCAAGGCGCCGGCTGAGCTAGAGGCCAAAATCTGCAGGTAGGCACTTTGCAAAAAACACCTCTGTTTTCTGTCAAAAAATGGGATGTGTCCATGTTGAGTTTTGGGGTATTTCCTGTCACGGGCGATAGGCCTACCCACACAAGTGAGGTATCATTTTTATCTGGAGACTTGGGGGAACGCCGGGTGGAAGGAAATTTGGGGCTGTCTCAGATTCCAGAACTTTCTGTCACCGAAATATGAGGAATATGTGTTTTTTTAGCCAAATTTTGAGGTTTGCAAAGGATTCTGGGTAACAGAACCTGGTCAGAGCCCCACAAGTCACCCCATCTTGAATTCCCCTAGGTCTCTAGTTTTCACAAAAGCTCAGGTTTGGTAGGATTCCCTATGTGCCGGCTGAGCTAGAGGCCAAAATCTACAGGTAGGCACTTTTCAAAAAACACCTCTGTTTTCTGTCAAAAAATGGGATGTGTCCACGTTGAGTTTTGGGGTATTTCTTGTCACGGGTGCAAGGCCTACCCACACAAGTGAAGTATCATTTTTATCGGGAGACACGGGGTAATGCTGGGTGGAAGGTAATTTGTGGCTCCTTCCAGATTCCAGAACTTTCTGTCACCAAAATGTGAGGAAAATGTGTTTTTTTAGCCAAATTTTGAGGTTTGCAAAGGATTCTGGGTAACAGAACCTGGTCAAAGCCACACAAGTCACTACATCTTGGATTCCCCTAGGTCTCTAATTTTCAAAAATGCATAGGTTTGGTAGGTTTCCCTAGGTGCCGGCTGAGCTAGAGGCCAAAATCTACAGGTAGGCACTTTGCAAAAAACACCTCTGTTTTCTGTCTTTTGTCAAAAAATGGGATGTGTCCACGCTGTGTTTTGGGGCATTTCCTGTCGCGGGCGATAGGCCTACCCACACAAGTGAGGTATCATTTTTATCGGGAGACTTGGGGGAACGCCGGGTGGAAGGAAATTTGGGGCTCCTCTCAGATTCCAGAACTTTCTGTCACCGAAATATGAGGAATATGTGTTTTTTTAGCCAAATTTTGAGGTTTGCAAAGGATTCTGGGTAACAGAACCTGGTCAGAGCCCCACAAGTCACCTCATCTTGAATTCCCCTAGGTCTCTAGTTTTCACAAAAGCTCAGTTTTGGTAGGTTTCCCTATGTGCCGGCTGAGCTAGAGGCCAAAATCTACAGGTAGGCACTTTTCAAAAAACACCTCTGTTTTCTGTCAAAAAATGGGATGTGTCCACGTTGAGTTTTGGGGTATTTCCTGTCACGGGCGCAAGGCCTACCCACACAAGTGAGGTATCATTTTTATCGGGAGACCTGCGGGAATGCTGGGTGGGAGGAAATTTGTGGCTCCTCTCAGATTGCAGAACTTTCTGTCACCGAAATGTGAGGAAAATGTGTTTTTTTAGCCAAATTTTGAGATTTACAAAGGATTCTGGGTAACAGAACCTGGTCAGAGCCCCACAAGTCACCCCATCTTGGATTCCCCTAGGTCTCTAGTTTTAAAAAATGCACAGGTGTGATAGGTTTCCCTAGGTTCCGGCTGAGCTAGAGGCCAAAATCTGCAGGTAGGCACTTTGCAAAAAACACCTCTGTTTTCTGTCAAAAAATGGGATGTGTCCACGTTGAGTTTTGGGGTATTTCCTGTCACGGGCGCTAGACCTACCCACACAAGTGAGGTATCATTTTTATCGGGAGACCCGGGGTAACGCTGGGTGGAAGGAAATTTGTGGCTCCTCTCAGATTCCAGAACTTTCTGTCACCGAAATGTGAGGAAAATGTGTTTTTTTAGCCAAATTTTGAGGTTTGCAAAGGATTCTGGGTAACAGAACCTGGTCAAAGCCCCACAAGTGACTACATCTTGGATTCCCCTAGGTCTCTAATTTTCAAAAATGTACAGGTTTGGTAGGTTTCCCTAGTTGCCGGCTGAGCTAGAGGCCAAAATCTACAGGTAGGCACTTTGCAAAAAACACCTCTGTTTTCTGTCTTCTGTCAAAAAATGGGATGTGTCCACGTTGTGTTTTGGGGCATTTCCTGTCGCGGGCGATAGGCCTACCCACACAAGTGAGGTATCATTTTTATCGGGAGACTTGGGGGAACGCCGGGTGGAAGGAAATTTGGGGCTCCTCTCAGATTCCAGAACTTTCTGTCACCGAAATATGAGGAATATGTGTTTTTTTAGCCAAATTTTGAGGTTTGCAAAGGATTCTGGTTAACAGAACCTGGTCAGAGCCCCACAAGTCACCCCATCTTGAATTCCCCTAGGTCTCTAGTTTTCACAAAAGCTCAGGTTTGGTACGTTTCCCTTTGTGCCGGCTGAACAAGAGGCCAAAATCTACAGGTAGGCACTTTTCAAAAAACACCTCTGTTTTCTGTCAAAAATGGGATGTGTCCACGTTGAGTTTTGGGGTATTTCCTGTCACGGGCGCAAGGCCTACCCACACAAGTGAGGTATCATTTTTATCGGGAGACCTGGGGGAATGCTGGGTGGGAGGAAATTTGTGGCTCCTCTCAGATTCCAGAACTTTCTGTCACTGAAATGTGAGGAAAATGTGTTTTTTTAGCCAAATGTTGAGGTTTGCAAAGGATTCTGGGTAACACAACCTGGTCAGAGCCCCACAAGTCACCCCATCTTGGATTCCCCTAGGTCTCTGGTTTTCAAAAATGCACAGGTTTGATAGGTTTTCCTGGGCGCCGGCTGGACTAGAGGCCAAAATCTGCAGGTAGGCACTTTTCAAAAAACACCTCTGTTTTCTGTCAAAAAATGGGATGTGTCCACGTTGAGTTTTGGGGTATTTCCTGTCATGGGTGCTAGGCCTACCCACACAAGTGAGGTATAATTATTATCGGGAGACCTGGGGGAACGCTTGGTGAAAGGAAATTTGTGGAACCTCTCAGATTCCAGAACTTTCTGTCACCGAAATGTGAGGAAAATGTGTTTCTTTAGGCAAATTTTGAGGTTTGCAAAGGATTCTGCGTAACAGAACCTGGTCAGAGCCCCACAAGTCACCCCATCTTGGATTCCCCTAGGTCTCTAGTTTTCAGAAATCCACAAGTTTGATAGTTTTCCCAAGGCGCCGGCTGAGCTAGAGGCCAAAATCTGCAGGTAGGCACTTTGCAAAAAACACCTGTTTTATGTAAAAAAATGGGATGTGTCCATGTTGACTTTTGGGGTATTTCCTGTCACGGGCGATAGGCCTACCCACACAAGTGAGGTATCATTTTTATCGGGAGACCTGGGGGAATGTTGGGTGGGAGGAAATTTGTGGCTCCTCTCAGATTCCAGAACTTTCTGTCACCGAAATGTGAGGAAAATGTGTTTTTTAGCCAAATTTTGAGGTTTGCAAAGGATTCTGGGTAACAGAACCTGGTCAAAGCCCCACAAGTCACTACATCTTGGATTCCCCTAGGTCTCTAATTTTCAAAAATGCACAGGTTTGGTGACTTTTCCTTAGGTGCCGGCTGAGCTAGAGGCCAAAATCTAAAGGTAGGCAATTTGCAAAAAACACCTCTGTTTTCTGTCTTCTGTCAAAAAATGGGATGTGTCCACGTTGTGTTTTGGGGCATTTCCTGTTGCGGGCGATAGGCCTACCCACACAAGTGAGGTATAATTTTTATCGGGAGACTTGGGGGAACGCCGGGTGGAAGGAAATTTGGGGCTCATCTCAGATTCCAGAACTTTCTGTCACCGAAATATGATGAATATGTGTTTTTTTAGCCAAATTTTGAGGTTTGCAAAGAATTCTGGGTAACAGAACCTGGTCAGAGCCCCACAAGTCACCCCATCTTGAATTCCCCTAGGTCTCTAGTTTTCACAAAAGCTCAGGTTTGGTAGGTTTCCCTATGTGCCGGCTTTGCTAGAGGCCAAAATCTACAGGTAGGCACTTTTCAAAAAACACCTTTGATTTCTGTCAAAAAATGCGATTTGTCCACGTTGAGTTTTGGGGTATTTCCTGTCACAGGCGCTAGGCCTACCCACACAAGTGAGGTATCATTTTTATCAGGAGACCCGGGGTAACGCTGGGTGGAAGGAAATTTGTGGCTCCTCTCAGATTCCAGAACTCTCTGTCACCGAAATGTGAGGAAAATGTGTTTTTTTAGCCAAATTTTGAGGTTTGCAAAGGATTCTGGGTAACAGAACCTGGTCAGAGCCCCACAAGTCACCCCATCTTGGATTCCCCTAGGTCTCTAATTTTCACAAAAGCTCAGGTTTGGTAGGTTTCCCTATGTGCCGGCTGAGCTAGAGGCCAAAATCTACAGGTAGGCACTTTTCAAAAAACACCTCTGTTTTCTGTCAAAAAATGGGATGTGTCCACGTTGAGTTTTGGGGTATTCCTGTCACGGGCGCAAGGCCTACCCACACAAGTGAGGTATCATTTTTATCGGGAGACCTAGGGGAATGCTGGGTGGGAGGAAATTTGTGGCTCCTCTCAGATTCCAGAAGTTTCTGTCACCGAAATGTGAGGAAAATGTGTTTTGTTTAGCCAAATTTTGAGGTTTGCAAAGGATTCTGTGTAACAGAACCTGGTCAGAGCCCCACAAGTCACCCCATCTTGGATTCCCCTAGGTCTCTAGTTTTCAAAAATGCACAGGTTTGATAGGTTTCCCTAGGTTCCGGCTGAGCTAGAGGCCAAAATCTGCAGGTAGGCACTTTGCAAAAAACACCTCTGTTTTCTGTCAAAAAATGGGATGTGTCCACGTTGAGTTTTGGGGTATTTCCTGTCACGAGCGCTAGACCTACCCACACAAGTGAGGTATCATTTTTATCGGGAGACCCGGGGTAACGCTGGGTGGAAGGAAATTTGTGGCTCCTCTCAGATTCCAGAACTTTCTGTCACCGAAATGTGAGGAAAATGTGTTTCTTTAGCCAAATTTTGAGGTTTGCAAAGGATTCTGGGTAACAGAACCTGGTCAAAGCCCCACAAGTCACTACATCTTGGGTTCCCCTAGGTCTCTAATTTTCAAAAATGCACAGGTTTGGTAGGTTTCCCTAGGTGCCGGCTGAGCTAGAGGCCAAAATCTACAGGTAGGCACTTTGCAAAAAACACCTGTGTTTTCTGTCTTCTGTCAAAAAATGGGATGTGTCCACGTTGTGTTTTGGGGCATTTCCTGTCGCGGGCGATAGGCCTACCCACACAAGTGAGGTATCATTTTTATCGGGAGACCTGGGGGAATGCTGGGTATGAGGAAATTTGTGGCTCCTCTCAGATTCCAGAACTTTCTGTCACCGAAATGTGAGGAAAATGTGTTTTTTTAGCCAAATTTTGAGGTTTGCAAAGGATTCTGGGTAACAGAACCTGGTCAAAGCCCCACAAGTCACTACATCTTGGATTCCCCTAGGTCTCTGGTTTTCAAAAATGCACAGGTTTGATAGGTTTCCCTGGGCGTCGGCTGGACTAGAGGCCAAAATCTGCAGGTAGGCACTTTTCAAAAAACTCCTCTGTTTTCTGTCAAAAAATGGGATGTGTCCACGTTGAGTTTTGGGGTATTTCCTGTCATAGGTGCTAGGCCTGCCCACACAAGTGAGGTATCATTATTATCGGGAGACCTGGGGGAACGCTTGGTGGAAGGAAATTTGTGGAACCTCTCAGATTCCAGAACTTTCTGTCACCGAAATGTGAGGAAAATGTGTTTCTTTAGCCAAATTTTGAGGTTTGCAAAGGATTCTGGGTAACAGAACCTGGTCAGAGCCCCACAAGTCACCCCATCTTGGATTCCCCTAGGTCTCTAGTTTTCAGAAATCCACAAGTTTGATAGTTTTCCCAAGGCGCCGGCTGAGCTAGAGGTCAAAATCTGCAGGTAGGCACTTTGCAAAAAACACCTCTGTTTTATGTCAAAAAATGGGATGTGTCCATGTTGAGTTTTGGGGTATTTCCTGTCACGGGCGATAGGCCTACCCACACAAGTGAGGTATCATTTTTATCGGGAGACCTGGGGGAATGCTGGGTATGAGGAAATTTGTGGCTCCTCTCAGATTCCAGAACTTTCTGTCACCGAAATGTGAGGAAAATGTTTTTTTTTAGCCAAATTTTGAGGTTTGCAAAGGATTCTGGGTAACAGAACCTGGTCAAAGCCACACAAGTCACTACATCTTGGATTCCCCTAGGTCTCTAATTTTAAAAAATGCACAGGTTTGGTAGGTTTCCCTATGTGCCGGCTGAGCTAGAGGCCAAAATCTACAGGTAGGCACTTTGCAAAAAACACCTCTGTTTTCTGTCTTCTGTCAAAAAATGGGATGTGTCCACGTTGAGTTTTGGGGTATTTCCTGTCATGGGTGCTAGGCCTAACCACACAAGTGAGGTATCATTTTTATCGGGAGACCTGGGGGAACGCTTGGTGGAAGGAAATTTGTGGAACCTCTCAGATTCCAGAACTTTCTGTCACCAAAATGTGAGGAAAATGTGTTTCTTTAGCCAAATTTTGAGGTTTGCAAAGGATTCTGTGTAACAGAACCTGGTCAAAGCCCCACAAGTCACCCCATCTTGGATTCCCCTAGGTCTCTAGTTTTAGAAAATGCACAGGTTTGGTAGGTTTCCCTAGGTGCCGGCTGAGCTAGAGGCCAAAATCTACAGGTAGGCAATTTGCAAAAAACACCTCTGTTTTCTGTCTTTTGTCAAAAATTGGGATGTGTCCACGCTGTGTTTTGGGGCATTTCCTGTCGCGGGCGATAGGTCTACCCACACAAGTGAGGTATCATTTTTATCGGGAGACTTGGGGGAACGCCGGGTGGAAGGAAATATGTGGCTCCCCTCAGATTCCAGAACTTTCTGTCACCGAAATATGAGGATTTTTTTTTTTTTTAGCCAAATTTTGAGGTTTGCAAAGGATTCTGGGTAACAGAACCTGGTCAAAGCCCCACAAGTCACCCCATCTTGAATTCCCCTAGGTCTCTAGTTTTCACAAAAGCTCAGTTTTGGTAGGTTTCCCTATGTGCCGGCTGAGCTAGAGGCCAAAATCTACAGGTAGGCACTTTTCAAAAAACACCTCTGTTTTCTGTCAAAAAATGGGATGTGTCCACGTTGAGTTTTGGGGTATTTCCTGTCACGGGCGCAAGGCCTACCCACACAAGTGAGGTATCATTTTTATCGGGAGACGTGGGGGAATGCTGGGTGGAAGGAAATTTGTGGCTCCTCTCAGATTCCAGAACTTACTGTCACCGAAATGTGAGGAAAATGTATTTTTTTTAGCCAAATTTTGAGGTTTGCAAAGGATTCTGGGTAACAGAACCTAGTCAGAGCCCCACAAGTCACCCCATCTTGGATTCCCCTAGGTCTCTAGTTTTCAAAAATGCACAGGTTTGATAGGTTACCCTGGGCGCCGTCTGGACTAGAGGCCAAAATCTGCAGGTAGGCACTTTGCAATAAACACCTCTGTTTTCTGTCAAAAAATGGGATGTGTCCATGTTGAGTTTTGGGGTATTTCCTGTCACGGGCGATAGGCCTACCCACACAAGTGATGTATCATTTGTATCGGGAGACTTGGGGGAACGCCGGGTGGAAGGAAATTTGGGGCTCCTCTCAGATTCCAGAACTTTCTGTCACCGAAATATGAGGAATATGTGTTTTTTTAGCCAAATTTTGAGGTTTGCAAAGGATTCTGGGTAACAGGACCTGGTTAGAGCCCCACAAGTAACCCCATCTTGAATTCCCCTAGGTCTCTAGTTTTCACAAAAGCTCAGTTTTGGTAGGTTTCCCTATGTGCCGGCTGAGCTAGAGGCCAAAATCTACAGGTAGGCACTCTGCAAAAAACACCTCTGTTTTCTGTCAAAAAATGGGATGTGTCCACGTTGAGTTTTGGGGTATTTCCTGTCACAGGCGCTAGGCCTACCCACACAAGTGAGGTATCATTTTTATCGGGAGACCCGGGGTAACGCTGGGTGGAAGGAAATTTGTGGCTCCTCTCAGATTCCAGAACTCTCTGTCACCGAAATGTAAGGAAAATGTGTTTTTTTAGCCATGTTTTGAGGTTTGCAAAGGATTCTGGGTAACAGAACCTGGTCAGAGCCCCACAAGTCACCCCATCTTGGATTCCCCTAGGTCTCTGGTTTTAAAAAATGCACAGGTTTGGTAGGTTTCCCTAGGTGCCGGCTGAGCTAGAGGCCAAAATCTACAGGTAGGCACTTTGCAAAAAACACCTCTGTTTTCTGTCTTCTGTCAAAAAATGGGATGTGTCCACATTGTCTTTTGGGGCATTTCCTGTCGCGGGCGATAGGCCTACCCACACAAGTGAGGTATCATTTTTATCTGGAGACTTGGGGGAACGCCGGGTGGAAGGAAATTTGGGGCTCCTCTCAGATTCCAGAACTTTCTGTCACCGAAATGTGAGGAAAATTTGATTTTTGAGCCAAATTTTGAGGTTTGCAAAGGATTCTGGGTAACAGAACCTGGTCAGAGCCCCACAAGTCACCCCATCTTGGATTCCCCTAGGTCTCTGGTTTTCAAAAATGCACAGGTTTGATAGGTTTCCCTGGGCGCCGGCTGGACTAGAGGCCAAAATCTGCAGGTAGGCACTTTTCAAAAAACACCTCTGTTTTCTGTCAAAAAATGGGATGTGTCCACGTTGAGTTTTGGGGTATTTCCTGTCATGGGTGCTAGGCCTACCCACACAAGTGAGGTATTATTTTTATCAGGAGACCTGGGGAAACGCTTGGTGGAAGGAAATTTGTGGAACCTCTCAGATTCCAGAACTTTCCGTCACCGAAATGAGAGGAAAATGTGTTTCTTTAGCCAAATTTTGAGGTTTGCAAAGGATTCTGGGTAACAGAACCTGGTCAAAGCCCCACAAGTCACCCCCTCTTGGATTCCCCTAGGTCTCTAGTTTTAGAAAATGCACAGGTTTGGTAGGTTTCCCTAGGTGCCGGCTGAGCTAGAGGCCAAAATCTACAGGTAGGCACTTTGCAAAAAACACCTCTGTTTTCTGTCTTTTGTCAAAAAATGGGATGTGTCCACGCTGTGTTTTGGGGCATTTCCTGTCGCGGGCGATAGGCCTACCCACACAAGTGAGGTATCATTTTTATCGGGAGACTTGGGGGAACGCCGGGTGGAAGGAAATTTGGGGCTCCTCTCAGATTCCAGAACTTTCTGTCACCGAAATATGAGGAATATGTGTTTTTTGAGCCAAATTTTGAGGTTTGCAAAGGATTCTGGGTAACAGAACCTGGTCAGAGCCCCACAAGTCACCCCATCTTGGATTCCCCTAGGTCTCTAGTTTTCAGAAATCCACAAGTTTGATAGTTTTCCCAAGGCGCCGGCTGAGCTAGAGGCCAAAATCTGCAGGTAGGCACTTTGCAAAAAACACCTCTGTTTTCTGTCAAAAAATGGGATGTGTCCATGTTGAGTTTTGGGGTATTTCCTGTCACGGGCGATAGGCCTACCCACACAAGTGAGGTATCATTTTTATCTGGAGACTTGGGGGAACGCCGGGTGGAAGGAAATTTGGGGCTGTCTCAGATTCCAGAACTTTCTGTCACCGAAATATGAGGAATATGTGTTTTTTTAGCCAAATTTTGAGGTTTGCAAAGGATTCTGGGTAACAGAACCTGGTCAGAGCCCCACAAGTCACCCCATCTTGAATTCCCCTAGGTCTCTAGTTTTCACAAAAGCTCAGGTTTGGTAGGATTCCCTATGTGCCGGCTGAGCTAGAGGCCAAAATCTACAGGTAGGCACTTTTCAAAAAACACCTCTGTTTTCTGTCAAAAAATGGGATGTGTCCACGTTGAGTTTTGGGGTATTTCTTGTCACGGGTGCAAGGCCTACCCACACAAGTGAAGTATCATTTTTATCGGGAGACACGGGGTAATGCTGGGTGGAAGGTAATTTGTGGCTCCTTCCAGATTCCAGAACTTTCTGTCACCAAAATGTGAGGAAAATGTGTTTTTTTAGCCAAATTTTGAGGTTTGCAAAGGATTCTGGGTAACAGAACCTGGTCAAAGCCACACAAGTCACTACATCTTGGATTCCCCTAGGTCTCTAATTTTCAAAAATGCATAGGTTTGGTAGGTTTCCCTAGGTGCCGGCTGAGCTAGAGGCCAAAATCTACAGGTAGGCACTTTGCAAAAAACACCTCTGTTTTCTGTCTTTTGTCAAAAAATGGGATGTGTCCACGCTGTGTTTTGGGGCATTTCCTGTCGCGGGCGATAGGCCTACCCACACAAGTGAGGTATCATTTTTATCGGGAGACTTGGGGGAACGCCGGGTGGAAGGAAATTTGGGGCTCCTCTCAGATTCCAGAACTTTCTGTCACCGAAATATGAGGAATATGTGTTTTTTTAGCCAAATTTTGAGGTTTGCAAAGGATTCTGGGTAACAGAACCTGGTCAGAGCCCCACAAGTCACCTCATCTTGAATTCCCCTAGGTCTCTAGTTTTCACAAAAGCTCAGTTTTGGTAGGTTTCCCTATGTGCCGGCTGAGCTAGAGGCCAAAATCTACAGGTAGGCACTTTTCAAAAAACACCTCTGTTTTCTGTCAAAAAATGGGATGTGTCCACGTTGAGTTTTGGGGTATTTCCTGTCACGGGCGCAAGGCCTACCCACACAAGTGAGGTATCATTTTTATCGGGAGACCTGCGGGAATGCTGGGTGGGAGGAAATTTGTGGCTCCTCTCAGATTGCAGAACTTTCTGTCACCGAAATGTGAGGAAAATGTGTTTTTTTAGCCAAATTTTGAGATTTGCAAAGGATTCTGGGTAACAGAACCTGGTCAGAGCCCCACAAGTCACCCCATCTTGGATTCCCCTAGGTCTCTAGTTTTAAAAAATGCACAGGTGTGATAGGTTTCCCTAGGTTCCGGCTGAGCTAGAGGCCAAAATCTGCAGGTAGGCACTTTGCAAAAAACACCTCTGTTTTCTGTCAAAAAATGGGATGTGTCCACGTTGAGTTTTGGGGTATTTCCTGTCACGGGCGCTAGACCTACCCACACAAGTGAGGTATCATTTTTATCGGGAGACCCGGGGTAACGCTGGGTGGAAGGAAATTTGTGGCTCCTCTCAGATTCCAGAACTTTCTGTCACCGAAATGTGAGGAAAATGTGTTTTTTTAGCCAAATTTTGAGGTTTGCAAAGGATTCTGGGTAACAGAACCTGGTCAAAGCCCCACAAGTGACTACATCTTGGATTCCCCTAGGTCTCTAATTTTCAAAAATGTACAGGTTTGGTAGGTTTCCCTAGTTGCCGGCTGAGCTAGAGGCCAAAATCTACAGGTAGGCACTTTGCAAAAAACACCTCTGTTTTCTGTCTTCTGTCAAAAAATGGGATGTGTCCACGTTGTGTTTTGGGGCATTTCCTGTCGCGGGCGATAGGCCTACCCACACAAGTGAGGTATCATTTTTATCGGGAGACTTGGGGGAACGCCGGGTGGAAGGAAATTTGGGGCTCCTCTCAGATTCCAGAACTTTCTGTCACCGAAATATGAGGAATATGTGTTTTTTTAGCCAAATTTTGAGGTTTGCAAAGGATTCTGGTTAACAGAACCTGGTCAGAGCCCCACAAGTCACCCCATCTTGAATTCCCCTAGGTCTCTAGTTTTCACAAAAGCTCAGGTTTGGTACGTTTCCCTTTGTGCCGGCTGAACAAGAGGCCAAAATCTACAGGAAGGCACTTTTCAAAAAACACCTCTGTTTTCTGTCAAAAATGGGATGTGTCCACGTTGAGTTTTGGGGTATTTCCTGTCACGGGCGCAAGGCCTACCCACACAAGTGAGGTATCATTTTTATCGGGAGACCTGGGGGAATGCTGGGTGGGAGGAAATTTGTGGCTCCTCTCAGATTCCAGAACTTTCTGTCACTGAAATGTGAGGAAAATGTGTTTTTTTAGCCAAATGTTGAGGTTTGCAAAGGATTCTGGGTAACACAACCTGGTCAGAGCCCCACAAGTCACCCCATCTTGGATTCCCCTAGGTCTCTGGTTTTCAAAAATGCACAGGTTTGATAGGTTTTCCTGGGCGCCGGCTGGACTAGAGGCCAAAATCTGCAGGTAGGCACTTTTCAAAAAACACCTCTGTTTTCTGTCAAAAAATGGGATGTGTCCACGTTGAGTTTTGGGGTATTTCCTGTCATGGGTGCTAGGCCTACCCACACAAGTGAGGTATAATTATTATCGGGAGACCTGGGGGAACGCTTGGTGAAAGGAAATTTGTGGAACCTCTCAGATTCCAGAACTTTCTGTCACCGAAATGTGAGGAAAATGTGTTTCTTTAGGCAAATTTTGAGGTTTGCAAAGGATTCTGCGTAACAGAACCTGGTCAGAGCCCCACAAGTCACCCCATCTTGGATTCCCCTAGGTCTCTAGTTTTCAGAAATCCACAAGTTTGATAGTTTTCCCAAGGCGCCGGCTGAGCTAGAGGCCAAAATCTGCAGGTAGGCACTTTGCAAAAAACACCTGTTTTATGTAAAAAAATGGGATGTGTCCATGTTGAGTTTTGGGGTATTTCCTGTCACGGGCGATAGGCCTACCCACACAAGTGAGGTATCATTTTTATCGGGAGACCTGGGGGAATGTTGGGTGGGAGGAAATTTGTGGCTCCTCTCAGATTCCAGAACTTTCTGTCACCGAAATGTGAGGAAAATGTGTTTTTTAGCCAAATTTTGAGGTTTGCAAAGGATTCTGGGTAACAGAACCTGGTCAAAGCCCCACAAGTCACTACATCTTGGATTCCCCTAGGTCTCTAATTTTCAAAAATGCACAGGTTTGGTGACTTTTCCTTAGGTGCCGGCTGAGCTAGAGGCCAAAATCTACAGGTAGGCAATTTGCAAAAAACACCTCTGTTTTCTGTCTTCTGTCAAAAAATGGGATGTGTCCACGTTGTGTTTTGGGGCATTTCCTGTTGCGGGCGATAGGCCTACCCACACAAGTGAGGTATAATTTTTATCGGGAGACTTGGGGGAACGCCGGGTGGAAGGAAATTTGGGGCTCATCTCAGATTCCAGAACTTTCTGTCACCGAAATATGATGAATATGTGTTTTTTTAGCCAAATTTTGAGGTTTGCAAAGGATTCTGGGTAACAGAACCTGGTCAGAGCCCCACAAGTCACCCCATCTTGAATTCCCCTAGGTCTCTAGTTTTCACAAAAGCTCAGGTTTGGTAGGTTTCCCTATGTGCCGGCTTTGCTAGAGGCCAAAATCTACAGGTAGGCACTTTTCAAAAAACACCTTTGATTTCTGTCAAAAAATGCGATTTGTCCACGTTGAGTTTTGGGGTATTTCCTGTCACGGGCGCAAGGCCTACCCACACAAGTGAGGTATCATTTTTATCAGGAGACCTGGGGGACTGCTGGGTGGGAGGAAATTTGTGGCTCCTCTCAGATTCCAGAACTTTCTGTCACCGAAATGTGAGGAGAATGTATTTTTTTAGCCAAATTTTGAGGTTTGCAAAGGATTCTGGGTAACAGAACCTGGTCAGAGCCCCACAAGTCACCCCATCTTGGATTCCCCTAGGTCTCTAGTTTTAAAAAATGCACAGGTTTGATAGGTTTCCCTGGGCGCCGGCTGGACTAGAGGCCAAAATCTGCAGGTAGGCACTTTTCAAAAAGTACCTATGTTTTCTGTCAAAAAATGGGATGTGTCCACGTTGAGTTTTGGGGTATTTCCTGTCATGGGTGCTAGGCCTAACCACACAAGTGAGGTATCATTTTTATCGGGAGATCTGGGGAAACGCTTGGTGGAAGGAAATTTGTGGAACCTCTCAGATTCCAGAACTTTCTGTCACCGAAATGTGAGGAAAATGTGTTTCTTTAGCAAAATTTTGAGTTTTGCAAAGTATTCTGGGTAACAGAACCTGGTCAAAGCCCCACAAGTCACCCCATCTTGGATTCCCCTAGGTCTCTAGTTTTAGAAAATGCACAGGTTTGGTAGGTTTCCCTAGGTGCCGGCTGAGCTAGAGGCCAAAATCTACAGGTAGGCACTTTGCAAAAAACACCTCTGTTTTCTGTCTTTTGTCAAAAAATGGGATGTGTCCACGATGTGGTTTGGGGCATTTCCTGTCGCCGGCGATAGGCCTACCCACACAAGTGAGGTATCATTTTTATCGGGTGACTTGGGGGAACGCCGGGTGGAAGGAAATGTGTGGCTCCTCTCAGATTCCAGAACTTTCTGTCACCGAAATGTGAGGACATTTTTTTTTTAGCCAAATTTTGAGGTTTGCAAAGGATTCTGGGTAACAGAACCTGGTCAGAGCCCCACAAGTCACCCCATCTTGGATTCCTCTAGGTCTCTAGTTTTCAGAAATCCACAAGTTTGATAGTTTTCCCAAGGCGCCGGCTGAGCTAGAGGCCAAAATCTGCAGGTAGGCACTTTGCAAAAAACACCTCTGTTTTCTGTCAAAAAATGGGATGTGTCCATGTTGACTTTTGGGGTATTTCCTGTCACGGGCGATAGGCCTACCCACACAAGTGAGATATCATTTTTATCGGGAGACTTGGGGGAACGCCGGGTGGAAGGAAATTTGGGGCTCCTCTCAGATTCCAGAACTTTCTGTCACCGAAATATGAGGAATATGTGTTTTTTGAGCCAAATTTTGAGGTTTGCAAAGGATTCTGGGTAACAGGACCTGGTCAGAGCCCCACAAGTCACCCCATCTTGAATTCCCCTAGGTCTCTAGTTTTCACAAAAGCTCAGTTTTGGTAGGTTTCCCTATGTGCCGGCTGAGCTAGAGGCCAAAATCTACAGGTAGGCACTTTGCAAAAAACACCTCTGTTTTCTGTCAAAAAATGGGATGTGTCCACGTTGAGTTTTGGGGTATTTCCTGTCACAGGCGCTAGGCCTACCCACACAAGTGAGGTATCATTTTTATCGGGAAACCCGGGGTAGCGCTGGGTGGAAGGAGATTTGTGGCTCCTCTCAGATTCCAGAACTTTCTGTTACCGAAATGTGAGGAAAATGTGTTTTTTTAGCCAAATTTTGAGGTTTGCAAAGGATTCTGGGTAACAGAACCTGGTCAGAGCCCCACAAGTCACCCCATCTTGGATTCCCCTAGGTCTCTAGTTTTCAAAAATGCACAGGTTTGGTAGGTTTCCCTAGGTGCCGGCTGAGCTAGAGGCCAAAATCTACAGGTAGGCACTTCGCAAAAAACATCTCTGTTTTCTGTCTTCTGTCAAAAAATGGGATGTGTCCACGTTGTGCTTTGGGGCATTTCCTGTCGCGGGCGATAGGCCTAC
Source organism: Pleurodeles waltl (assembly GCF_031143425.1). NCBI lineage: Eukaryota > Metazoa > Chordata > Amphibia > Caudata > Salamandridae > Pleurodeles > Pleurodeles waltl. The sequence continues at coordinate 510,124,152 of NC_090444.1, read as the reverse complement.
CCACACAAGTGAGGTATCATTTTTATCGGGAGACTTGGGGGAACGCCGGGTGGAAGGAAATTTGGGGCTCCTCTGAGATTCCAGAACTTTCTGTCACCGAAATATGAGGAATATGAGTTTTTTGAGCCAAATTTTAAGGTTTCCAAAGGATTCTGGGTAACAGAACCTGGTCAGAGCCCCACAAGTCACCCCATCTTGGATTCCCCTAGGTCTCTAGTTTTCACAAAAGCCCAGGTTTAGTAGGTTTGCCTATGTGCCGGCTGAGCTAGAGGCCAAAATCTACAGGTAGGCACTTTTCAAAAAACACCTCTGTTTTCTGTCAAAAAATGGGATGTGTCCACGTTGAGTTTTGGGGTATTTCCTGTCTCGGGCACAAGGCCTACCCACACAAGTGAGGTATCATTTTTATCGGGAGTCTTGGGGGAACGCCGGTTGGAAGGAAATTTGTGGCTCCTCTCAGAATCCAGAACTTTCTGTCACCGAAATGTGAGGAAAATGTGTTTTTTTAGCCAAATTGAGAGGTTTACAAAGGATTCTGGATAACAGAACCTGATCAGAACCCCACAAGTCACCCCATCTTGGATTCCCCTAGGTCTCTAGTTTTAAAAAATGCACAGGTTTGATAGGTTTCCCTAGGTTCCGGCTGAGCTAGAGGCCAAAATCTGCAGGTAGGCACTTTGGAAAAAACACCTCTGTTTTCTGTCAAAAAATGGGATGTGTCCACGTTGAGTTTTGGGGTATTTCCTGTCACGGGCGCTAGGCCTATCCACACAAGTGAGGTATCATTTTTATCGGGAGACCCGGGGTAACGCTGGGTGGAAGGTAATTTGTGGCTCCTTCAGATTCCAGAACTTTCTGTCACCGAAATGTGAGGAAAATGTGTTTTTTTAGCTAAATTTTGAGGTTTGCAAAGGATTCTGGGTAACAGAACCTGGTCAAAGCCACACAAGTCACTACATCTTGGATTCCCCTAGGTCTCTAATTTTCAAAAATGCACAGGTTTGGTAGGTTTCCCTAGGTGCCGGCTGAGCTAGAGGCCAAAATCTACAGGTAGGCTCTTTGCAAAAAACACCTCTGTTTTCTGTCTTCTGTCAAAAAATGGGATGTGTCCACGTTGTGTTTTGGGGCATTTCCTGTCGCGGGCGATAGGCCTACCCACACAAGTGAGGTATTATTTTTATCGGGAGACTTGGGGGAACGCCGGGTGGAAGGAAATTTGGGGCTCTTCTCAGATTCCAGAACTTTCTGTTACTGAAATATGAGGAATATGTGTTTTTTGAGCCAAATTTTGAGGTTTGCAAAGGATTCTGGGTAACAGAACCTGGTCAGAGTCCCACAAGTCACCCCATCTTGGATTCCCCTAGGGCTCTCGTTTTCACAAATGCGCAGGTTTGGTGGGTTTCCCTAGGTGCCGGCTGAGCTACAGGCGAAAATCTACAGATAGGCACTTTTAAAAAAACACCTCTGTTTTCTGTCAACAAATGGGATGTGTCCACGTTGAGTTTTGGGGTATTTCCTGTCATGGGTGCTAGGCCTACCCACACAAGTGAGGTATCATTTTTATCGGGAGACCTGGGGGAACGCTTGGTGGAAGGAAATTTGTGGAACCTCTCAGATTCCAGAACTTTCTGTCACCGAAATGTGAGGAAAATGTGTTTCTTTAGCCTAATTTTGAGGTTTGCAAAGGATTCTGGGTAACAGAACCTGGTCAAAGCCCCACAAGTCACCCCATCTTGGATTCCCCTAGGTCTCTAGTTTTCAAAAATGCACAGGTTTGATAGGTTTCCCTAGGTTCCGGCTGAGCTAGAGGCCAAAATCTGAAGGTAGGCACTTTGCAAAAAACACCTCTGTTTTCTGTCAAAAAATGGGATGTGTCCACATTGAGTTTTGGGGTATTTCCTGTCACAGGCGCTATGCCTACCCACACAAGTGAGGTATCATGTTTATCGGGAGACCCGGGGTAACGCTGGGTGGAAGGAAATTTGTGGCTCCTCTCAGATTCCAGAACTTTCTGTCACCGAAATGTGAGGAAAATGTGTTTTTTTAGCCAAATTTTGAGGTTTGCAAAGGATTCTGGGTAACAGAACCTTGTCAGAGCCACACAAGTCACCCCATCTTGGATTCCCCTAGGTCTCTAGTTTTCAAAAATGCACAGGTTTGGTAGGTTTCCCTAGGTGCCGGCTGAGCTAGAGGCCAAAATCTACAGGTAGGCACTTTGCAAAAAACACCTCTGTTTTCTGTCTTCTGTCAAAAAATGGGATGTGTCCACGTTGTGTTTTGGGGCATTTCCTGTCGCGGGCGATAGGCCTACCGACACAAGTGAGGTATCATTTTTATCGGAAGACTTGGGGGAACGCCGGGTGGAAGGAAATTTGTGGCTCCTCTCAGATTCCAGAACTTTCTGTCACCGAAATATGAGGAATATGTGTTTTTTGAGCCAAATTTTGAGGTTTGCAAAGGATTCTGGGTAACAGAACCTGGTCAGAGCCCCATAAGTCACCCCATCTTGAATTCCCCTAGGTCTCCAGTTTTCACAAAAGCTCAGGTTTGGTAGGTTTCCCTATGTGCCGGCTGAGCTAGAGGCCAAAATCTACAGGTAGGCACTTTTCAAAAAACATCTCTGTTTTCTGTCAAAAAATGGGATGTGTCCACGTTGAGTTTTGGGGTATTTCCTGTCACGGGCACAAGGCCTACCCACACAAGTGAGGTATCATTTTTATCGGGAGACTTGGGGGAACGCCGGTTGGAAGGAAATTTGTGGCTCCTCTCAGATTCCAGAACTTTCTGTCACCGAAATGTGAGGAAAATGTGTTTTTTTAGCCAAATTGTGAGGTTTGCAAAGGATTCTGGGTAACAGAACCTGGTCAGAACCCCACAAGTCACCCCATCTTGGATTCCCATAGGTCTCTAGTTTAAAAAAATGCACAGGTTTGATAGGTTTCCCTAGGTTCCAGCTGAGCTAGAGGCCAAAATCTGCAGGTAGGCACTTTGGAAAAAACACCTCTGTTTTCTGTCAAAAAATGGGATGTGTCCACTTTGAGTTTTGGGGTATTTCCTGTCACGGGCGCTAGGCCTACCCACACAAGATAGGTATCATTTTTATCGGGAGACCCGGAGTAACGCTGGGTGGAAGGTAATTTGTGGCTCCTTCCAGATTCCAGAACTTTCTGTCACCGAAATATGAGGAATATGTGTTTTTTTAGCAAAATTTTGAGGTTTGCAAAGAGTTCTGGGTAAAAGAACCTGGTCAGAGCACCACAAGTCGCCCCATCTTGGATTCCCCTAGGTCTCTAGTTTTCACAAAAGCTCAGGTTTGGTAGGTTTCCCTATGTGCCGGCTGAGCTAGAGGCCAAAATCTACAGGTAGGCACTTTTCAAAAAACACCTCTGTTTTCTGTCAAAAAATGGGATGTGTCCACGTTGAGTTTTGGGGTATTTCCTGTCACGGGCGCAAGGCCTACCCACACAAGTGAAGTATCATTTTTATCGGGAGACCTGGGGGAATGCTGGGTGGATGGAAATTTGTGGCTCCTCTCAGATTCCAGAAGTTTCTGTCACCGAAATGTGAGGAAAATGTGTTTTGTTTAGCCAAATTTTGAGGTTTGCAAAGGTTTCTGGGTAACAGAACCTGGTCAGAGCCCCACAAGTCACCCCATCTTGGATTCCCCTAGGTCTCTAGTTTTCAAAAATGCGCAGGTTTGATAGGTTTCCCTAGGTTCCGGCTGAGCTAGAGGCCAAAATCTGCAGGTAGGCACTTTGCAAAAAACACCTCTGTTTTCTGTCAAAAAATGGGATGTGTCCACGTTGAGTTTTGGGGTATTTCCTGTCACGGGCGCTAGACCTACCCACACAAGTGAGGTATCATTTTTATCGGGAGACCCGGGGTAACGCTGGGTGGAAGGAAATTTGTGGCTCCTCTCAGATTCCAGAACTTTCTGTCACCGAAATGTGAGGAAAATGTGTTTCTTTAGCCAAATTTTGAGGTTTGCAAAGGATTCTGGGTAACAGAACCTGGTCAAAGCCCCACAAGTCACTACATCTTGGATTCCCCTAGTCTTTAATTTTCAAAAATGCACAGGTTTGGTAGGTTTCCCTATGTGCCGGCTGAGCTAGAGGCCAAAATCTACAGGTAGGCACTTTGCAAAAAACACCTCTGTTTTCTGTCTTCTGTCAAAAAATGGGATGTGTCCACGTTGTGTTTTGGGGCATTTCCTGTCGCGGGCGATAGGCCTACCGACACAAGTGAGGTATCATTTTTATCGGGAGACTTGGGGGAACGCCGGGTGGAAGGAAATTTGTGGCTCCTCTCAGATTCCAGAACTTTCTGTCACCGAAATATGAGGAATATGTGTTTTTTGAGCCAAATTTTGAGGTTTGCAAAGGATTCTGGGTAACAGAACCTGGTCAGAGCCCCACAAGTCACCCCATCTTGAATTCCCCTAGGTCTCCAGTTTTCACAAAAGCTCAGGTTTGGTAGGTTTCCCTGTGTGCCGGCTGAGCTAGAGGCCAAAATCTACAGGTAGGCACTTTTCAAAAAACATCTCTGTTTTCTGTCAAAAAATGGGATGTGTCCACGTTGAGTTTTGGGGTATTTCCTGTCACGGGCACAAGGCCTACCCACACAAGTGAGGTATCATTTTTATCGGGAGACTTGGGGGAACGCCGGTTGGAAGGAAATTTGTGGCTCCTCTCAGATTCCAGAACTTTCTGTCACCGAAATGTGAGGAAAATGTGTTTTTTTAGCCAAATTGTGAGGTTTGCAAAGGATTCTGGGTAACAGAACCTGGTCAGAACCCCACAAGTCACCCCATCTTGGATTCCCATAGGTCTCTAGTTTTAAAAAATGCACAGGTTTGATAGGTTTCCCTAGGTTCCGGCTGAGCTAGAGTCCAAAATCTGCAGGTAGGCACTTTGGAAAAAACACCTCTGTTTTCTGTCAAAAAATGGGATGTGTCCACGTTGAGTTTTGGGGTATTTCCTGTCACGGGCGCTAGGCCTACCCACACAAGTGAGGTATCATTTTTATCGGGAGACCCGGAGTAACGCTGGGTGGAAGGTAATTTGTGGCTCCTTCCAGATTCCAGAACTTTCTGTCACCGAAATATGAGGAATATGTGTTTTTTTAGCAAAATTTTGAGGTTTGCAAAGAGTTCTGGGTAAAAGAACCTGGTCAGAGCACCACAAGTCGCCCCATCTTGGATTCCCCTAGGTCTCTAGTTTTCACAAAAGCTCAGGTTTGGTAGGTTTCCCTATGTGCCGGCTGAGCTAGAGGCCAAAATCTACAGGTAGGCACTTTTCAAAAAACACCTCTGTTTTCTGTCAAAAAATGGGATGTGTCCACGTTGAGTTTTGGGGTATTTCCTGTCACGGGCGCAAGGCCTACCCACACAAGTGAAGTATCATTTTTATCGGGAGACCTGGGGGAATGCTGGGTGGATGGAAATTTGTGGCTCCTCTCAGATTCCAGAAGTTTCTGTCACCGAAATGTGAGGAAAATGTGTTTTGTTTAGCCAAATTTTGAGGTTTGCAAAGGTTTCTGGGTAACAGAACCTGGTCAGAGCCCCACAAGTCACCCCATCTTGGATTCCCCTAGGTCTCTAGTTTTCAAAAATGCGCAGGTTTGATAGGTTTCCCTAGGTTCCGGCTGAGCTAGAGGCCAAAATCTGCAGGTAGGCACTTTGCAAAAAACACCTCTGTTTTCTGTCAAAAAATGGGATGTGTCCACGTTGAGTTTTGGGGTATTTCCTGTCACGGGCGCTAGACCTACCCACACAAGTGAGGTATCATTTTTATCGGGAGACCCGGGGTAACGCTGGGTGGAAGGAAATTTGTGGCTCCTCTCAGATTCCAGAACTTTCTGTCACCGAAATGTGAGGAAAATGTGTTTCTTTAGCCAAATTTTGAGGTTTGCAAAGGATTCTGGGTAACAGAACCTGGTCAAAGCCCCACAAGTCACTACATCTTGGATTCCCCTAGGTCTTTAATTTTCAAAAATGCACAGGTTTGGTAGGTTTCCCTATGTGCCGGCTGAGCTAGAGGCCAAAATCTACAGGTAGGCACTTTGCAAAAAACACCTCTGTTTTCTGTCTTCTGTCAAAAAATGGGATGTGTCCACGTTGTGTTTTGGGGCATTTCCTGTCGCGGGCGATAGGCCTACCGACACAAGTGAGGTATCATTTTTATCGGGAGACTTGGGGGAACGCCGGGTGGAAGGAAATTTGTGGCTCCTCTCAGATTCCAGAACTTTCTGTCACCGAAATATGAGGAATATGTGTTTTTTGAGCCAAATTTTGAGGTTTGCAAAGGATTCTGGGTAACAGAACCTGGTCAGAGCCCCACAAGTCACCCCATCTTGAATTCCCCTAGGTCTCCAGTTTTCACAAAAGCTCAGGTTTGGTAGGTTTCCCTATGTGCCGGCTGAGCTAGAGGCCAAAATCTACAGGTAGGCACTTTTCAAAAAACATCTCTGTTTTCTGTCAAAAAATGGGATGTGTCCACGTTGAGTTTTGGGGTATTTCCTGTCACGGGCACAAGGCCTACCCACACAAGTGAGGTATCATTTTTATCGGGAGACTTGGGGGAACGCCGGTTGGAAGGAAATTTGTGGCTCCTCTCAGATTCCAGAACTTTCTGTCACCGAAATGTGAGGAAAATGTGTTTTTTTAGCCAAATTGTGAGGTTTGCAAAGGATTCTGGGTAACAGAACCTGGTCAGAACCCCACAAGTCACCCCATCTTGGATTCCCATAGGTCTCTAGTTTTAAAAAATGCACAGGTTTGATAGGTTTCCCTAGGTTCCGGCTGAGCTAGAGGCCAAAATCTGCAGGTTGGCACTTTGGAAAAAACACCTCTGTTTTCTGTCAAAAAATGGGATGTGTCCACGTTGAGTTTTGGGGTATTTCCTGTCACGGGCGCTAGGCCTACCCACACAAGTGAGGTATCATTTTTATCGGGAGACCCGGAGTAACGCTGGGTGGAAGGTAATTTGTGGCTCCTTCCAGATTCCAGAACTTTCTGTCACCGAAATATGAGGAATATGTGTTTTTTTAGCCAAATTTTGAGGTTTGCAAAGAGTTCTGGGTAAAAGAACCTGGTCAGAGCACCACAAGTCGCCCCATCTTGGATTCCCCTAGGTCTCTAGTTTTCACAAAAGCTCAGGTTTGGTAGGTTTCCCTATGTGCCGGCTGAACTAGAGGCCAAAATCTACAGGTAGGCACTTTTAAAAAAACACCTCTGTTTTCTGTCAAAAAATGGGATGTGTCCACGTTGAGTTTTGGGGTATTTCCTGTCACGGGCGCAAAGCCTACCCACACAAGTGAAGTATCATTTTTATCGGGAGACCTGGGGGAATGCTGGGTGGATGGAAATTTGTGGCTCCTCTCAGATTCCAGAAGTTTCTGTCACCGAAATGTGAGGAAAATGTGTTTTGTTTAGCCAAATTTTGAGGTTTGCAAAGGATTCTGGGTAACAGAACCTGGTCAGAGCCCCACAAGTCACCCCATCTTGGATTCCCCTAGGTCTCTAGTTTTCAAAAATGCGCAGGTTTGATAGGTTTCCCTAGGTTCCGGCTGAGCTAGAGGCCAAAATCTGCAGGTAGGCACTTAGCAAAAAACACCTCTGTTTTCTGTCAAAAAATGGGATGTGTCCACGTTGAGTTTTGGGGTATTTCCTGTCACGGGCGCTAGACCTACCCACACAAGTGAGGTATCATTTTTATCGGGAGACCCGGGGTAACGCTGGGTGGAAGGAAATTTGTGGCTCCTCTCAGATTCCAGAACTTTCTGTCACCGAAATGTGAGGAAAATGTGTTTCTTTAGCCAAATTTTGAGGTTTGCAAAGGATTCTGGGTAACAGAACCTGGTCAAAGCCCCACAAGTCACTACATCTTGGATTCCCCTAGGTCTCTAATTTTCAAAAATGCACAGGTTTGGTAGGTTTCCCTAGGTGCCGGCTGAGCTAGGGGCCAAAATCTACAGGTAGGCACTTTGCAAAAAACACCTCTGTTTTCTGTCTTCTGTCAAAAAATGGGATGTGTCCACGTTGTGTTTTGGGGCATTTCCTGTCGCGGGCGATAGGCCTACCCACACAAGTGAGGTATCATTTTTATCGGGAGACTTGGGGGAACGCCGGGTGGAAGGAAATTTGTGGCTCCTCTCAGATTCCAGCACTTTCTGTCACCGAAATATGAGGAATATGTGTTTTTTGAGCCAAATTTTGAGGTTTGCAAAGGATTCTGGGTAACAGAACCTGGTCAGAGCCCCACAAGTCACCCCATCTTGAATTCCCCTAGGTCTCCAGTTTTCACAAAAGCTCAGGTTTGGAAGGTTTCCCTATGTGCCGGCTGAGCTAGAGGCCAAAATCTACAGGTAGGCACTTTTCAAAAAACATCTCTGTTTTCTGTCAAAAAATGGGATGTGTCCACGTTGAGTTTTGGGGTATTTCCTGTCACGGGCACAAGGCCTACCCACACAAGTGAGGTATCATTTTTATCGGGAGACTTGGGGGAACGCCGGTTGGAAGGAAATTTGTGGCTCCTCTCAGATTCCAGAACTTTCTGTCACCGAAATGTGAGGAAAATGTGTTTTTTTAGCCAAATTGTGAGGTTTGCAAAGGATTCTGGGTAACAGAACCTGGTCAGAACCCCACAAGTCACCCCATCTTGGATTCCCATAGGTCTCTAGTTTTAAAAAATGCACAGGTTTGATAGGTTTCCCTAGGTTCCGGCTGAGCTAGAGGCCAAAATCTGCAGGTAGGCACTTTGGAAAAAACACCTCTGTTTTCTGTCAAAAAATGGGATGTGTCCACGTTGAGTTTTGGGGTATTTCCTGTCACGGGCGCTAGGCCTACCCACACAAGTGAGGTATCATTTTTATCGGGAGACCCGGAGTAACGCTGGGTGGAAGGTAATTTGTGGCTCCTTCCAGATTCCAGAACTTTCTGTCACCGAAATATGAGGAATATGTGTTTTTTTAGCCAAATTTTGAGGTTTGCAAAGAGTTCTGGGTAAAAGAACCTGGTCAGAGCACCACAAGTCGCCCCATCTTGGATTCCCCTAGGTCTCTAGTTTTCACAAAAGCTCAGGTTTGGTAGGTTTCCCTATGTGCCGGCTGAACTAGAGGCCAAAATCTACAGGTAGGCACTTTTAAAAAAACACCTCTGTTTTCTGTCAAAAAATGGGATGTGTCCACGTTGAGTTTTGGGGTATTTCCTGTCACGGGCGCAAAGCCTACCCACACAAGTGAAGTATCATTTTTATCGGGAGACCTGGGGGAATGCTGGGTGGATGGAAATTTGTGGCTCCTCTCAGATTCCAGAAGTTTCTGTCACCGAAATGTGAGGAAAATGTGTTTTGTTTAGCCAAATTTTGAGGTTTGCAAAGGATTCTGGGTAACAGAACCTGGTCAGAGCCCCACAAGTCACCCCATCTTGGATTCCCCTAGGTCTCTAGTTTTCAAAAATGCGCAGGTTTGATAGGTTTCCCTAGGTTCCGGCTGAGCTAGAGGCCAAAATCTGCAGGTAGGCACTTAGCAAAAAACACCTCTGTTTTCTGTCTTCTGTCAAAAAATGGGATGTGTCCACGTTGTGTTTTGGGGCATTTCCTGTCGCGGGCGATAGGCCTACCCACACAAGTGAGGTATCATTTTTATCGGGAGACTTGGGGGAACGCCGGGTGGAAGGAAATTTGTGGCTCCTCTCAGATTCCAGCACTTTCTGTCACCGAAATATGAGGAATATGTTTTTTTTTAGCCAAATTTTGAGGTTTGCAAAGGATTCTGGGTAACAGAACCTGGTCAGAGCCCCACAAGTCACCCCATCTTGAATTCCCCTAGTTCTCTAGTTTTCACAAAAGCTCAGGTTTGGTAGGTTTCCCTATGTGCCGGATGAGCTAGAGGCCAAAATCTACAGGTAGGCACTTTTCAAAAAACACCTCTGTTTTCTGTCAAAAAATGGGATGTGTCCAGGTTGAGTTTTGGGGTATTTCCTGTCACGGGCGCAAGGCCTACCCACACAAGTGAGGTATCATTTTTATCAGGAGACCTGGGGGAATGCTGGGTGGGAGGAAATTTGTGGCTCCTCTCAGATTCCAGAACTTTCTGTCACCGAAATGTGAGGAAAATGTGTTTTTTTAGCCATATTTTGAGGTTTGCAAAGGATACTGGGTAACAGAACCTGGTCAGAGCCCCACAAGTCACCCCATCTTGGATTCCCCTAGGTCTTTGGTTTTCAAAAATGCACAGGTTTGATAGGTTTCCCTGGGCGCCGGCTGGACTAGAGGCCAAAATCTACAGGTAGGCACTTTTCAAAAAGTACCTCTGTTTTCTGTCAAAAAATGGGATGTGTCCACGTTGAGTTTTGGGGTATTTCCTGTCATGGGTGCTAGGCCTAACCACACAAGTGAGGTATCATTTTTATCGGGAGACCTGGGGGAACGCTTGGTGTAAGGAAATTTGTGGAACCTCTCAGATTCCAGAACTTTCTGTCACCGAAATGTGAGGAAAATGTGTTTCTTTAGCCAAATTGTGAGGTTTGCAAAGGATTCTGGGTAACAGAACCTGGTCAGAGCCCCACAAGTCACCCCATCTTGGATTCCCCTAGGTCTCCAGTTTTCACAAAAGCTCAGGTTTGGTAGGTTTCCCTATGTGCCGGCTAAGCTAGAGGCCAAAATCTACAGGTAGGCACTTTTCAAAAAACACCTCTGTTTTGTGTCAAAAAATGGGATGTGTCCACGTTGAGTTTTGGGGTATTTCCTGTCACGGGCACAAGGCCTACCCACACAAGTGAGGTATCATTTTTATCGGGAGACTTGGGGGAACGCCGGTTGGAAGGAAATTTGTGGCTCCTCTCAGATTCCAGAACTTTCTGTCACCGAAATGTGAGGAAAATGTGTTTTTTTAGCCAAATTTTGAGGTGTGCAAAGAGTTCTGGGTAAAAGAACCTGGTCAGAGCACCACAAGTCGCCCCATCTTGGATTCCCCTAGGTCTCTAGTTTTCACAAAAGCTCAGGTTTGGTAGGTTTCCCTATGTGCCGGCTGAGCTAGAGGCCAAAATCTACAGGTAGGCACTTTTCAAAAAACACCTCTGTTTTCTGTCAAAAAATGGGATGTGTCCACGTTGAGTTTTGGGGTATTTCCTGTCACGGGCGCAAGGCCTACCCACACAAGTGAAGTATCATTTTTATCGGGAGACCTGGGGGAATGCTGGGTGGATGGAAATTTGTGGCTCCTCTCAGATTCCAGAAGTTTCTGTCACCGAAATGTGAGGAAAATGTGTTTTGTTTAGCCAAATTTTGAGGTTTGCAAAGGATTCTGGGTAACACAACCTGGTCAGAGCCCCACAAGTCACCCCATCTTGGATTCCCCTAGGTCTCTAGTTTTCAAAAATGCGCAGGTTTGATAGGTTTCCCTAGGTTCCGGCTGAGCTAGAGGCCAAAATCTGCAGGTAGGCACTTTGCAAAAAACACCTCTGTTTTCTGTCAAAAAATGGGATGTGTCCACGTTGAGTTTTGGGGTATTTCCTGTCACGGGCGCTAGGCCTACCCACACAAGTGAGGTATCATTTTTATAGGGAGACCCGGGGTAACGCTGGGTGGAAGGTAATTTGTGGCTCCTTCAGATTCCAGAACTTTCTGTCACCGAAATGTGAGGAAAATGTGTTTTTTTAGCTAAATTTTGAGGTTTGCAAAGGATTCTGGGTAACAGAACCTGGTCAAAGCCACACAAGTCACTACATCTTGGATTCCCCTAGGTCTCTAATTTTAAAAAATGCACAGGTTTGGTAGTTTTCCCTAGGTGCCGGCTGAGCTAGAGGCCAAAATCTACAGGTAGGCAATTTGCAAAAAACACCTCTGTTTTCTGTCTTCTGTCAAAAAATGGGATGTGTCCACGTTGTGTTTTGGGGCATATCCTGTCGCGGGCGATAGGCCTACCCACACAAGTGAGGTATCATTTTTATCGGGAGACTTGGGGGAACGCCGGGTGGAAGGAAATTTGGGGCTCTTCTCAGATTCCAGAACTTTCTGTCACTGAAATATGAGGAATATTTGTTTTTTGAGCCAAATTTTGAGGTTTGCAAAGGATTCTGGGTAACAGAACCTGGTCAGAGCCCCACAAGTCACCCCATCTTGGATTCCCCTAGGGATCTCGTTTTCACAAAAGCACAGGATTGGTAGGTTTCCCTAGGTGCCGGCTGAGCTAGAGGCGAAAATCTACAGGTAGGCACTTTTCAAAAAACACCTCTGTTTTCAGTAAACAAATGGGATGTGTCCACGTTGAGTTTTGGGGTATTTCCTGTCATGGGTGCTAGGCATACCCACACAAGTGAGGTATCATTTTTATCGGGAGACCTGGGGGAACGCTTGGTGGAAGGAAATTTGTGGAACCTCTCAGATTCCAGCACTTTCTGTCACCGAAATGTGAGGAAAATGTGTTTCTTTAGCCTAATTTTGAGGTTTGCAAAGGATTCTGGGTAACAGAACCTGGTCAAAGCCCCACAAGTCACCCCATCTTGGATTCCCCTAGGTCTCTAGTTTTCAAAAATGCACAGGTTTGATAGGTTTCCCTAGGTTCCGGCTGAGCTAGAGACCAAAATCTGAAGGTAGGCACTTTGCAAAAAACACATCTGTTTTCTGTCAAAAAATGGGATGTGTCCACGTTGAGTTTTGGGGTATTTCCTGTCACAGGTGCTATGCCTACCCACACAAGTGAGGAATCATTTTTATCGGGAGACCCGGGGTAACGCTGGGTGGAAGGAAATTTGTGGCTCCTCTCAGATTCCAGAACTTTCTGTTACCGAAATGTGAGGAAAATGTGTTTTTTTAGCCAAATTTTGAGGTTTGCAAAGGATTCTGGGTAACAGAACCTGGTCAGAGCCCCCACAAGTCAGCCCATCTTGGATTCCCCTAGGTCTCTAGTTTTCAAAAATGCACAGGTTTGGTAGGCTTCCCTAGGTGCCGGCTGAGCTAGAGGCCAAAATCTACAGGTAGGCACTTTGCAAAAAAACACCTCTGTTTTCTGTCTTCTGTCAAAAAATGGGATGTGTCCACGTTATATTTTGGGGAATTTCCTGTCGCGGGCGATAGGCCTACCCACACAAGTGAGGTATCATTTTTATCGGGAGACTTGGGGGAACGCCGGGTGGAAGGAAATTTGGGGCTCCTCTGAGATTCAAGAACTTTCTGTCACCGAAATATGAGGAATATGTGTTTTTTGAGCCAAATTTTGAGGTTTGCAAAGGATTCTGGGTAACAGAACCTGGTCAGAGCCCCACAAGTCACCCCATCTTGGATTCCCCTAGGTCTCCAGTTTTCAGAAATCCACAAGTTTGATAGTTTTCCCAAGGCGCCGGCTGAGCTAGAGGTCAAAATCTGCAGGTAGGCACTTTGCAAAAAACACCTCTGTTTTATGTCAAAAAATGGGATGTGTCCATGTTGAGTTTTGGGGTATTTCCTGTCACGGGCGATAGGCCTACCCACACAAGTGAGGTATCATTTTTATCGGGAGACCTGGGGGAATGCTGGGTATGAGGAAATTTGTGGCTCCTCTCAGATTCCAGAACTTTCTGTCACCGAAATGTGAGGAAAATGTTTTTTTTAGCCAAATTTTGAGGTTTGGAAAGGATTCTGGGTAACAGAACCTGGTCAAAGCCCCACAAGTCACCCCATCTTGAATTCCCCTAGGTCTCCAGTTTTCACAAAAGCTCAGGTTTGGTAGGTTTCCCTATGTGCCGGCTGAGCTAGAGGCCAAAATCTACAGGTAGGCACTTTTCAAAAAACATCTCTGTTTTCTGTCAAAAAATGGGATGTGTCTACGTTGAGTTTTGGGGTATTTCCTGTCACGGGCACAAGGCCTACCCTCACAAGTGAGGTATCATTTTTATCGGGAGACTTGGGGGAACGCCGGTTGGAAGGAAATTTGTGGCTCCTCTCAGATTCCAGAACTTTCTGTCACCGAAATGTGAGGAAAATGTGTTTTTTTAGCCAAATTGTGAGGTTTGCAAAGGATTCTGGGTAACAGAACCTGGTCAGAACCCCACAAGTCACCCCATCTTGGATTCCCCTAGGTCTCTAGTTTAAAAAAATGCACAGGTTTCATAGGTTTCCCTAGGTTCCGGCTGAGCTATAGGCCAAAATCTGCAGGTAGGCACTTTGGAAAAAACACCTCTGTTTTCTGTCAAAAAATGGGATGTGTCCACGTTGAGTTTTGGGGTATTTCCTGTCACGGGCGCTAGGCCTACCCACACAAGTGAGGTATCATTTTTATCGGGAGACCCGGAGTAACACTGGGTGGAAGGTAATTTGTGGCTCCTTCCAGATTCCAGAACTTTCTGTCACCGAAATATGAGGAATATGTGTTTTTTTAGCCAAATTTTGAGGTTTGCAAAGAATTCTGGGTAAAAGAACCTGGTCAGAGCCCCACAAGTCGCCCCATCTTGGATTCGCCTAGGTCTCTAGTTTTCACAAAAGCTCAGGTTTGGTAGGTTTCCCTATGTGCCGGCTGAGCTAGAGGCCAAAATCTACAGGTAGGCACTTTTCAAAAAACACCTCTGTTTTCTGTCAAAAAATGGGATGTGTCCACGTTGAGTTTTGGGGTATTTCTTGTCACGGGTGCAAGGCCTACCCACACAAGTGAAGTATCATTTTTATCGGGAGACCTGAGGGAATGCTGGGTGGATGGAAATTTGTGGCTCCTCTCAGATTCCAGAAGTTTCTGTCACCGAAATGTGTGGAAAATGTGTTTTGTTTAGCCAAATTTTGAGGTTTGCAAAGGATTCTGGGTAACAGAACCTGGTCAGAGCCCCACAAGTCACCCCATCTTGGATTCCCCTAGGTCTCTAGTTTTCAAAAATGCACAGGTTTGATAGGTTTCCCTAGGTTCCGGCTGAGCTAGAGGCAAAATCTGCAGGTAGGCACTTTGCAAAAAACACCTCTGATTTCTGTCAAAAAATGGGATGTGTCTACGTTGAGTTTTGGGGTATTTCCTGTCACGGGCGCTAGACCTACCCACACAAGTGAGGTATCATTTTTATCGGGAGACCCGGGGTAACGCTGGGTGGAAGGAAATTTGTGGCTCCTCTCAGATTCCAGAACTTTCTGTCACCGAAATGTGAGGAAAATGTGTTTCTTTAGCCAAATTTTGAGGTTTGCAAAGGATTCTGGGTAACAGAACCTGGTCAAAGACCCACAAGTCACTACATCTTGGATTCCCCTAGGTCTCTAATTTTCAAAAATGCACAGGTTTGGTAGGTTTCCCTATGTGCCGGCTGAGCTAGAGGCCAAAATCTACAGGTAGGCACTTTGCAAAAAACACCTCTGTTTTCTGTCTTCTGTCAAAAAATGGGATGTGTCCACGTTGTGTTTTGGGGCATTTCCTGTCGCGGGCGATAGGCCTACCCACACAAGTGAGGTATCATTTTTATCGGGAGACTTGGGGAATCGCCGGGTGGAAGGAAATTTGGGGCTCCTCTCAGATTCCAGAACTTTCTGTCCCCGAAATATGAGGAATATGTGTTTTTTGAGCCAAAGTTTGAGGTTTGCAAAGGATTGTGGATAACAGAACCTGGTCGAGCCCCACAAGTCACCCCATCTTGAATTCCCCTAGGTCTCTAGTTTTCAAAAAAGCTCAGGTTTGGTAGGTTTCCCTATGTGCCGGCTGAGCTAGAGGCCAAAATCTACAGGTAGGCACTTTTCAAAAAACACCTCTGTTTTCTGTCAAAAAATGGGATGTGTCCACGTTGAGTTTTGGGGTATTTCCTGTCACGGGCGCAAGGCCTACCCACACAAGTGAGGTATCATTTTTATCGGGAGACCTGGGGGAACGCTTGCTGGAAGGAAATTTGTGGAACCTCTCAGATTCCAGAACTTTCTGTAACCTAAATGTGAGGAAAATGTGTTTCTTTAGCCAAATTTTGAGGTTTGCAAAGGATTCTGGGTAACAGAACCTGGTCAGAGCCCCACAAGTCACCCCATCTTGGATTCCCCTAGGTCTCTAGTTTTCAGAAATCACAAGTTTGATAGTTTTCCCAAGGCGCCGGCTGAGCTAGAGGTCAAAATCTGCAGGTAGGCACTTTGGAAAAAACACCTCTGTTTTTTGTCAAAAAATGGGATGTGTCCATGTTGAGTTTTGGGGTATTTCCTGTCACGGGCGATAGGCCTACCCACACAAGTGAGGTATCATTTTTATCGGGAGACCTGGGGGAATGCTGGGTTTGAGGAAATTTGTGGTTCCTCTCAGATTCCAGAACTTTCTGTCACCGAAATGTGAGGAAAATGTGTTTTTTTAGCCAAATTTTGAGGTTTGCAAAGGATTCTGGGTAACAGAACCTGGTCAAAGCCCCACAAGTCACTACATCTTGGATTCCCCTAGGTCTCTAATTTTCAAAAATGCACAGGTTTGGTAGGTTTCCCTATGTGCCAGCTGAGCTAGAGGCCAAAATCTACAGGTAGGCACTTTGCAAAAAACACCTCTGTTTTCTGTCTTCTGTCAAAAAATGGGATGTGTCCACGTTGAGTTTTGGGGTATTTCCTGTCATGGGTGCTAGGCCTAACCACACAAGTGAGGTATCATTTTGATCGGGAGACCTGGGGGAACGCTTGGTGGAAGGAAATTTGTGGAACCTCTCAGATTCCAGAACTTTCTGTCACCGAAATGTGAGGAAAATGTGTTTCTTTAGCCAAATTTTGAGGTTTGCAAAGGATTCTGGGTAACAGAACCTGGTCAAAGCCCCACAAGTCACCCCATCTTGGATTCCCCTAGGTCTCTAGTTTTAGAAAATGCACAGGTTTGGTAGGTTTCCCTAGGTGCCGGCTGAGCTAGAGGCCAAAATCTACAGGTAGGCAATTTGCAAAAAACACCTCTGTTTTCTGTCTTTTGTCAAAAAATGGGATGTGTCCACGCTGTGTTTTGGGGCATTTCCTGTCGCGGGCGATAGGTCTACCCACACAAGTGAGGTATCATTTTTATCGGGAGACTTGGGGGAACGCCGGGTGGAAGGAAATATGTGGCTCCTCTCAGATTCCAGAACTTTCTGTCACCGAAATATGAGGAATTTTTTTTTTTTAGCCAAATTTTGAGGTTTGCAAAGGATTCTGGGTAACAGAACCTGGTCAGAGCCCCACAAGTCACCCCATCTTGGATTCCCCTAGGTCTCTAGTTTTCAGAAATCCACAAGTTTCATAGTTTTCCCAAGGCGCCGGCTGAGCTAGAGGCCAAAATCTGCAGGTAGGCACTTTGCAAAAAACACCTCTGTTTTCTGTCAAAAAATGGGATGTGTCCATGTTGAGTTTTGGGGTATTTCCTGTCACGGGCGATAGGCCTACCCACACAAGTGAGGGATCATTTTTATCGGGAGACTTGGGGGAACGCCGGGTGGAAGGAAATTTGGGGCTCCTCTCAGATTCCAGAACTTTCTGTCACCGAAATATGAGGAATATGTGTTTTTTGAGCCAAATTTTGAGGTTTGCAAAGGATTCTGGGTAACAGAACCTGGTCAGAGCCCCACAAGTCACCTCATCTTGAATTCCCCTAGGTCTCTAGTTTTCACAAAAGCTCAGTTTTGGTAGGTTTCCCTATGTGCCGGCTGAGCTAGAGGCCAAAATCTACAGGTAGGCACTTTTCAAAAAACACCTCTGTTTTCTGTCAAAAAATGGGATGTGTCCACGTTGAGTTTTGGGGTATTTCCTGTCACGGGTGCAAGGCCTACCCACACAAGTGAGATATCATTTTTATCGGGAGACCTGGGGGAATGCTGGGTGGGAGGAAATTTGTGGCTCCTCTCAGATTCCAGAACTTTCTGTCACCGAAATGTGAGGAAAATGGGTTTTTTTTAGCCAAATTTTGAGGTTTGCAAAGGATTCTGGGTAACAGAACCTGGTCAGAGCCCACAAGTCACCCCATCTTGGATTCCCCTAGGTCTCTAGTTTTCAAAAATGCACAGGTTTGATAGGTTACCCTGGGCGCCGGCTGGACTAGAGGCGAAAATCTGCAGGTAGGTACTTTGCAATAAACACCTCTGTTTTCTGTCAAAAAATGGGATGTGTCCATGTTGAGTTTTGGGGTATTTCCTGTCACGGGCGATAGGCCTACCCACACAAGTGATGTATCATTTGTATCGGGAGACTTGGGGGAACGCCGAGTGGAAGGAAATTTGGGGCTCCTCTCAGATTCCAGGACTTTCTGTCACCAAAATATGAGGAATATGTGTTTTTTGAGCCAAATTTTGAGGTTTGCAAAGGATTCTGGGTAACAGGACCTGGTCAAAGTCCCACAAGTCACCCCATCTTGAATTCCCCTAGGTCTCTAGTTTTCACAAAAGCTCAGTTTTGGTAGGTTTCCCTATGTGCCGGCTGAGCTAGAGGCCAAAATCTACAGGTAGGTACTTTTCAAAAAACACCTCTGTTTTCTGTCAAAAAATGGGATGTGTCCACGTTGAGTTTTGGGGTATTTCCTGTCACGGGCGCAAGGCCTACCCACACAAGTGAGGTATCATTTTTATCGGGAGACCTGGGGGAATGCTGGGTGGGAGGAAATTTGTGGCTCCTCTCAGATTCCAGAACTTTCTGCCACCGAAATGTGAGGAAAATGTGTTTTTTTTAGCCAAATTTTGAGGTTTGCAAAGGATTCTGGGTAACAGAACCTGGTCAGAGCCCCACAAGTCACCCCATCTTGGATTCCCCTAGGTCTCTAGTTTTCAAAAATGCACAGGTTTGATAGGTTACCCTGGGCGCCGGCTGGACTAGAGGCCAAAATCTGCAGGTAGGCACTTTGCAATAAACACCTCTGTTTTCTGTCAAAAAATGGGATGTGTCCATGTTGAGTTTTGGGGTATTTCCTGTCGCGGGCGATAGGCCTACCCACACAAGTGATGTATCATTTTTATCGGGAGACTTGGGGGAACGCCGGGTGGAAGGAAATTTGGGGCTCCTCTCAGATTCCAGAACTTTCTGTCACCGAAATATGAGGAATATGTGTTTTTTGAGCCAAAGTTTGAGGTTTGCAAAGGATTCTGGGTAACAGAACCTGGTCAGAGCCCCACAAGTCACCCCATCTTGAATTCCCCTAGGTCTCTAGTTTTCACAAAAGCTCAGGTTTAGTAGGTTTCCCTATGTGCCGGCTGAGCTAGAGGCCAAAATCTACAGGTAGGCACTTTTCAAAAAACACCTCTGTTTTCTGTCAAAAAATGGGATGTGTCCACGTTGAGTTTTGGGGTATTTGCTGTCACGGGCGCAAGGCCTACCCACACAAGTGAGGTATCATTTTTATCGGGAGACCTGGGGGAATGCTGGGTGGGAGGAAATTTGTGGCTCCTCTCAGATTCCAGAACTTTCTGCCACCGAAATGTGAGGAAAATCTGTTTTTTTAGCCATATTTTGAGGTTTGCAAAGGATTCTGGGTAACAGAACCTGGTCAGAGCCCCACAAGTCACCCCATCTTGGATTCCCCTAGGTCTCTGGTTTTCAAAAATGCACAGGTTTGATAGGTTTCCCTGGGCGTCGGCTGGACTAGAGGCCAAAATCTGCAGGTAGGCACTTTTCAAAAAACACCTCTGTTTTCTGTCAAAAAATGGGATGTGTCCACGTTGAGTTTTGGGGTATTTCCTGTCATGGGTGCTAGGCCTGCCCACACAAGTGAGGTATCATTATTATCGGGAGACCTGGGGGAACGCTTGGTGGAAGGAAATTTGTGGAACCTCTCAGATTCCAGAACTTTCTGTCACCGAAATGTGAGGAAAATGTGTTTCTTTAGCCAAATTTTGAGGTTTGCAAAGGATTCTGGGTAACAGAACCTGGTCAGAGCCCCACAAGTCACCCCATCTTGGATTCCCCTAGGTCTCTAGTTTTCAGAAATCCACAAGTTTGATAGTTTTCCCAAGGCGCCGGCTGAGCTAGAGGTCAAAATCTGCAGGTAGGCACTTTGCAAAAAACACCTCTGTTTTATGTCAAAAAATGGGATGTGTCCATGTTGAGTTTTGGGGTATTTCCTGTCACGGGCGATAGGCCTACCCACACAAGTGAGGTAACATTTTTATCGGGAGACCTGGGGGAATGCTGGGTATGAGGAAATTTGTGGCTCCTCTCAGATTCCAGAACTTTCTGTCACCGAAATGTGAGGAAAATGTGTTTTTTTAGCCAAATTTTGAGGTTTGCAAAGGATTCTGGGTAACAGAACCTGGTCAAAGCCCCACAAGTCACTACATCTTGCATTCCCCTAGGTCTCTAATTTTCAAAAATGCACAGGTTTGGTAGGTTTCCCTAGGTGCCGGCTGAGCTAGAGGCCAAAATCTACAGGTAGGCAATTTGCAAAAAACACCTCTGTTTTCTGTCTTTTGTCAAAAATTGGGATGTGTCCACGCTGTGTTTTGGGGCATTTCCAGTCATGGGTGCTAGGTCTACCCACACAAGTGAGGTATCATTTTTATCGGGAGACTTGGGGGAACGCCGGGTGGAAGGACATATGTGGCTCCCCTCAGATTCCAGAACTTTCTGTCACCGAAATATGAGGAATTTTTTTTTTTTTAGCCAAATTTTGAGGTTTGCAAAGGATTCTGGGTAACAGAACCTGGTCGGAGCCCCACAAGTCACCCCATCTTGAATTCCCCTACGTCTCTAGTTTTCACAAAACTCAGTTTTGGTAGGTTTCCCTATGTGCCGGCTGAGCTAGAGGCCAAAATCTACAGGTAGGCACTTTTCAAAAAACACCTCTGTTTTCTGTCAAAAAATGGGATGTGTCCACGTTGAGTTTTGGGGTATTTCCTGTCACGGGCGCAAGGCCTACCCACACAAGTGAGGTATCATTTTTATCGGGAGACCTGGGGGAATGCTGGTTGGGAGGAAATTTGTGGCTCCTCTCAGATTCCAGAACTTTCTGTCACCGAAATGTGAGGAAAATTTGTTTTTTTTAGCCAAATTTTGAGGTTTGCAAAGGATTCTGGGTAACAGAACCTGGTCAGAGCCCCACAAGTCACCCCATCTTGGATTCCCCTAGGTCTCTAGTTTTCAAAAATGCACAGGTTTGATAGGTTACCCTGGGCGCCGGCTGGACTAGAGGCCAAAATCTGCAGGTAGGCACTTTGCAATAAACACCTCTGTTTTCTGTCAAAAAATGGGATGTGTCCACGTTGAGTTTTGGGGTATTTCCTGTCATGGGTGCTAGGCCTGCCCACACAAGTGAGGTATCATTATTATCGGGAGACCTGGGGGAACGCTTGGTGGAAGGAAATTTGTGGAACCTCTCAGATTCCAGAACTTTCTGTCACCGAAATGTGAGGAAAATGTGTTTCTTTAGCCAAATTTTGAGGTTTGCAAAGGATTCTGGGTAACAGAACTTGGTCAGAGCACCACAAGTCACCCCATCTTGGATTCCCCTAGGTCTCTAGTTTTCAGAAATCCACAAGTTTGATAGTTTTCCCAAGGCGCCGGCTGAGCTAGAGGTCAAAATCTGCAGGTAGGCACTTTGCAAAAAACACCTCTGTTTTATGTCAAAAAATGGGATGTGTCCATGTTGAGTTTTGGGGTATTTCCTGTCACGGGCGATAGGCCTACCCACACAAGTGAGGTATCATTTTTATCGGGAGACCTGGGGGAATGCTGGGTATGAGGAAATTTGTTGCTCCTCTCAGATTCCAGAACTTTCTGTCACCGAAATGTGAGGAAAATGTGTTTTTTTAGCCAAATTTTGAGGTTTGGAAAGGATTCTGGGTAACAGAACCTGGTCAAAGCCCCACAAGTCACTACATCTTGCATTCCCCTAGGTCTCTAATTTTCAAAAATGCACAGGTTTGGTAGGTTTCACTATGTGCCGGCTGAGCTAGAGGCCAAAATCTACAGGTAGGCACTTTGCAAAAAACACCTCTGTTTTCTGTCTTCTGTCAAAAAATGGGATGTGTCCACGTTGAGTTTTGGGGTATTTCCTGTCATGGGTGCTAGGCCTAACCACACAAGTGAGGTATCATTTTTATCGGGAGACCTGGGGGAACGCTTGGTGGAAGGAAATTTGTGGAACCTCTCAGATTCCAAAACTTTCTGTCACCGAAATGTGAGGAAAATGTGTTTCTTTAGCCAAATTTTGAGGTTTGCAAAGGATTCTGGGTAACGGAACCTGGTCAAAGCCCCACAAGTCACCCCATCTTGGATTCCCCTAGGTCTCTAGTTTTGGAAAATGCACAGGTTTGGTAGGTTTCCCTAGGTGCCGGCTGAGCTAGAGGCCAAAATCTACAGGTAGGCAATTTGCAAAAAACACCTCTGTTTTCTGTCTTTTGTCAAAAATTGGGATGTGTCCACGCTGTGTTTTGGGGCATTTCCTGTCGCGGGCGATAGGTCTACCCACACAAGTGAGGTATCATTTTTATCGGGAGACTTGGGGGAACGCCGGGTGGAAGGAAATATGTGGCTCCCCTCAGATTCCAGAACTTTCTGTCACCGAAATATGAGGAATATGTGTTTTTTGAGCCAAAGTTTGAGGTTTGCAAAGGATTGTGGATAACAGAACCTGGTCGAGCCCCACAAGTCACCCCATCTTGAATTCCCCTAGGTCTCTAGTTTTCAAAAAAGCTCAGGTTTGGTAGGTTTCCCTATGTGCCGGCTGAGCTAGAGGCCAAAATCTACAGGTAGGCACTTTTCAAAAAACACCTCTGTTTTCTGTCAAAAAATGGGATGTGTCCACGTTGAGTTTTGGGGTATTTCCTGTCACGGGCGCAAGGCCTACCCACACAAGTGAGGTATCATTTTTATCGGGAGACCTGGGGGAACGCTTGCTGGAAGGAAATTTGTGGAACCTCTCAGATTCCAGAACTTTCTGTAACCTAAATGTGAGGAAAATGTGTTTCTTTAGCCAAATTTTGAGGTTTGCAAAGGATTCTGGGTAACAGAACCTGGTCAGAGCCCCACAAGTCACCCCATCTTGGATTCCCCTAGGTCTCTAGTTTTCAGAAATCACAAGTTTGATAGTTTTCCCAAGGCGCCGGCTGAGCTAGAGGTCAAAATCTGCAGGTAGGCACTTTGGAAAAAACACCTCTGTTTTTTGTCAAAAAATGGGATGTGTCCATGTTGAGTTTTGGGGTATTTCCTGTCACGGGCGATAGGCCTACCCACACAAGTGAGGTATCATTTTTATCGGGAGACCTGGGGGAATGCTGGGTTTGAGGAAATTTGTGGTTCCTCTCAGATTCCAGAACTTTCTGTCACCGAAATGTGAGGAAAATGTGTTTTTTTAGCCAAATTTTGAGGTTTGCAAAGGATTCTGGGTAACAGAACCTGGTCAAAGCCCCACAAGTCACTACATCTTGGATTCCCCTAGGTCTCTAATTTTCAAAAATGCACAGGTTTGGTAGGTTTCCCTATGTGCCGGCTGAGCTAGAGGCCAAAATCTACAGGTAGGCACTTTGCAAAAAACACCTCTGTTTTCTGTCTTCTGTCAAAAAATGGGATGTGACCACGTTGAGTTTTGGGGTATTTCCTGTCATGGGTGCTAGGCCTAACCACACAAGTGAGGTATCATTTTGATCGGGAAACCTGGGGGAACGCTTGGTGGAAGGAAATTTGTGGAACCTCTCAGATTCCAGAACTTTCTGTCACCGAAATGTGAGGAAAATGTGTTTCTTTAGCCAAATTTTGAGGTTTGCAAAGGATTCTGGGTAACAGAACCTGGTCAAAGCCCCACAAGTCACCCCATCTTGGATTCCCCTAGGTCTCTAGTTTTAGAAAATGCACAGGTTTGGTAGGTTTCCCTAGGTGCCGGCTGAGCTAGAGGCCAAAATCTACAGGTAGGCAATTTGCAAAAAACACCTCTGTTTTCTGTCTTTGTCAAAAAATGGGATGTGTCCACGCTGTGTTTTGGGGCATTTCCTGTCGCGGGGCGATAGGTCTACCCACACAAGTGAGGTATCATTTTTATCGGGAGACTTGGGGGAACGCCGGGTGGAAGGAAATATGTGGCTCCTCTCAGATTCCAGAACTTTCTGTCACCGAAATATGAGGAATTTTTTTTTTTCAGCCAAATTTTGAGGTTTGCAAAGGATTCTGGGTAACAGAACCTGGTCAGAGCCCCACAAGTCACCCCATCTTGGATTCCCCTAGGTCTCTAGTTTTCAGAAATCCACAAGTTTCATAGTTTTCCCAAGGCGCCGGCTGAGCTAGAGGCCAAAATCTGCAGGTAGGCACTTTGCAAAAAACACCTCTGTTTTCTGTCAAAAAAATGTGATGTGTCCATGTTGAGTTTTGGGGTATTTCCTGTCACGGGCGATAGGCCTACCCACACAAGTGAGGGATCATTTTTATCGGGAGACTTGGGGGAACGCCGGGTGGAAGGAAATTTTGGGGCTCCTCTCAGATTCCAGAACTTTCTGTCACCGAAATATGAGGAATATGTGTTTTTTGAGCCAAATTTTGAGGTTTGCAAAGGATTCTGGGTAACAGAACCTGGTCAGAGCCCCACAAGTCACCTCATCTTGAATTCCCCTAGGTCTCTAGTTTTCACAAAAGCTCAGTTTTGGTAGGTTTCCCTATGTGCCGGCTGAGCTAGAGGCCAAAATCTACAGGTAGGCACTTTTCAAAAAACACCTCTGTTTTCTGTCAAAAAATGGGATGTGTCCACGTTGAGTTTTGGGGTATTTCCTGTCACGGGTGCAAGGCCTACCCACACAAGTGAGATATCATTTTTATCGGGAGACCTGGGGGAATGCTGGGTGGGAGGAAATTTGTGGCTCCTCTCAGATTCCAGAACTTTCTGTCACCGAAATGTGAGGAAAATGGGTTTTTTTTAGCCAAATTTTGAGGTTTGCAAAGGATTCTCGGTAACAGAACCTGGTCAGAGCCCACAAGTCACCCCATCTTGGATTCCCCTAGGTCTCTAGTTTTCAAAAATGCACAGGTTTGATAGGTTACCCTGGGCGCCGGCTGGACTAGAGGCGAAAATCTGCAGGTAGGTACTTTGCAATAAACACCTCTGTTTTCTGTCAAAAAATGGGATGTGTCCATGTTGAGTTTTGGGGTATTTCCTGTCACGGGCGATAGGCCTACCCACACAAGTGATGTATCATTTGTATCGGGAGACTTGGGGGAACGCCGAGTGGAAGGAAATTTGGGGCTCCTCTCAGATTCCAGGACTTTCTGTCACCAAAATATGAGGAATGTGTGTTTTTTGAGCCAAATTTTGAGGTTTGCAAAGGATTCTGGGTAACAGGACCTGGTCAGAGCCCCACAAGTCACCCCATCTTGAATTCCCCTAGGTCTCTAGTTTTCACAAAAGCTCAGTTTTGGTAGGTTTCCCTATGTGCCGGCTGAGCTAGAGGCCAAAATCTACAGGTAGGTACTTTTAAAAAAACACCTCTGTTTTCTGTCAAAAAATGGGATGTGTCCACGTTGAGTTTTGGGGTATTTCCTGTCACGGGCGCAAGGCCTACCCACACAAGTGAGGTATCATTTTTATCGGGAGACCTGGGGGAATGCTGGGTGGGAGGAAATGTGTGGCTCCTCTCAGATTCCAGAACTTTCTGCCACCGAAATGTGAGTAAAATGTGTTTTTTTTAGCCAAATTTTGAGGTTTGCAAAGGATTCTGGGTAACAGAACCTGGTCAGAACCCCACAAGTCACCCCATCTTGGATTCCCCTAGGTCTCTAGTTTTCAAAAATGCACAGGTTTGATAGGTTACCCTGGGCGCCGGCTGGACTAGAGGCCAAAATCTGCAGGTAGGCATTTTGCAATAAACACCTCTGTTTTCTGTCAAAAAATGGGATGTGTCCATGTTGAGTTTTGGGGTATTTCCTGTCGCGGGCGATAGGCCTACCCACACAAGTGAGGTATAATTTTTATCGGGAGACTTGGGGGAACGCCGGGTGGAAGGAAATTTGGGGCTCCTCTCAGATTCCAGAACTTTCTGTCACCGAAATATGAGGAATATGTGTTTTTTGAGCCAAAGTTTGAGGTTTGCAAAGGATTCTGGGTAACAGAACCTGGTCAGAGCCCCACAAGTCACCCCATCTTGAATTCCCCTAGGTCTCTAGTTTTCACAAAAGCTCAGGTTTAGTAGGTTTCCCTATGTGCCGGCTGAGCTAGAGGCCAAAATCTACAGGTAGGCACTTTTCAAAAAACACCTCTGTTTTCTGTCAAAAAATGGGATGTGTCCACGTTGAGTTTTGGGGTATTTGCTGTCACGGGCGCAAGGCCTACCCACACAAGTGAGGTATCATTTTTATCGGGAGACCTGGGGGAATGCTGGTTGGGAGGAAATTTGTGGCTCCTCTCAGATTCCAGAACTTTCTGTCACCGAAATGTGAGGAAAATGTGTTTTTTTTAGCCAAATTTTGAGGTTTGCAAAGGATTCTGGGTAACAGAACCTGGTCAGAGCCCCACAAGTCACCCCATCTTGGATTCCCCTAGGTCTCTAGTTTTCAAAATGCACAGGTTTGATAGGTTACCCTGGGCGCCGGCTGGACTAGAGGCCAAAATCTGCAGGTAGGCACTTTGCAATAAACACCTCTGTTTTCTGTCTAAAAATGGGATGTGTCCATGTTGAGTTTTGGGGTATTTCCTGTCACGGGCGATAGGCCTACCCACACAAGTGATGTATCATTTGTATCGGGAGACTTGGGGGAACGCCGGGTGGAAGGAAATTTGGGGCTCCTCTCAGATTCCAGAACTTTCTGTCACCGAAATATGAGGAATATGTGTTTTTTTTAGCCAAATTTTGAGGTTTGCAAAGGATTCTGGGTAACAGGACCTGGTCAGAGCCCCACAAGTCACCCCATCTTGAATTCCCCTAGGTCTCTAGTTTTCACAAAAGCTCAGTTTTGGTAGGTTTCCCTATGTGCCGGCTGAGCTAGAGGCCAAAATCTACAGGTAGGCACTCTGCAAAAAACACCTCTGTTTTCTGTCAAAAAATGGGATGTGTCCACGTTGAGTTTTGGGGTATTTCCTGTCACGGGCGCAAGGCCTACCCACACAAGTGAGGTATCATTTTTATCGGGAGACCTGGGGGAATGCTGGGTGGGAGGAAATTTGTGGCTCCTCTCAGATTCCAGAACTTTCTGCCACCGAAATGTGAGGAAAATCTGTTTTTTTAGCCATATTTTGAGGTTTGCAAAGGATTCTGGGTAACAGAACCTGGTCAGAGCCCCACAAGTCACCCCATCTTGGATTCCCCTAGGTCTCTGGTTTTCAAAAATGCACAGGTTTGATAGGTTTCCCTGGGCGTCGGCTGGACTAGAGGCCAAAATCTGCAGGTAGGCACTTTTCAAAAAACACCTCTGTTTTCTGTCAAAAAATGGGATGTGTCCACGTTGAGTTTTGGGGTATTTCCTGTCATGGGTGCTAGGCCTGCCCACACAAGTGAGGTATCATTATTATCGGGAGACCTGGGGGAACGCTTGGTGGAAGGAAATTTGTGGAACCTCTCAGATTCCAGAACTTTCTGTCACCGAAATGTGAGGAAAATGTGTTTCTTTAGCCAAATTTTGAGGTTTGCAAAGGATTCTGGGTAACAGAACCTGGTCAGAGCCCCACAAGTCACCCCATCTTGGATTCCCCTAGGTCTCTAGTTTTCAGAAATCCACAAGTTTGATAGTTTTCCCAAGGCGCCGGCTGAGCTAGAGGTCAAAATCTGCAGGTAGGCACTTTGCAAAAAACACCTCTGTTTTATGTCAAAAAATGGGATGTGTCCATGTTGAGTTTTGGGGTATTTCCTGTCACGGGCGATAGGCCTACCCACACAAGTGAGGTATCATTTTTATCGGGAGACCTGGGGGAATGCTGGGTATGAGGAAATTTGTGGCTCCTCTCAGATTCCAGAACTTTCTGTCACCGAAATGTGAGGAAAATGTGTTTTTTTAGCCAAATTTTGAGGTTTGCAAAGGATTCTGGGTAACAGAACCTGGTCAAAGCCCCACAAGTCACTACATCTTGCATTCCCCTAGGTCTCTAATTTTCAAAAATGCACAGGTTTGGTAGGTTTCCCTAGGTGCCGGCTGAGCTAGAGGCCAAAATCTACAGGTAGGCAATTTGCAAAAAACACCTCTGTTTTCTGTCTTTTGTCAAAAATTGGGATGTGTCCACGCTGTGTTTTGGGGCATTTCCTGTCATGGGTGCTAGGTCTACCTACACAAGTGAGGTATCATTTTTATCGGGAGACTTGGGGGAACGCCGGGTGGAAGGAAATATGTGGCTCCCCTCAGATTCCAGAACTTTCTGTCACCGAAATATGAGGAATTTTTTTTTTTTTAGCCAAATTTTGAGGTTTGCAAAGGATTCTGGGTAACAGAACCTGGTCAGAGCCCCACAAGTCACCCCATCTTGAATTCCCCTACGTCTCTAGTTTTCACAAAACTCAGTTTTGGTAGGTTTCCCTATGTGCCGGCTGAGCTAGAGGCCAAAATCTACAGGTAGGCACTTTTCAAAAAACACCTCTGTTTTCTGTCAAAAAATGGGATGTGTCCACGTTGAGTTTTGGGGTATTTCCTGTCACGGGCGCAAGGCCTACCCACACAAGTGAGGTATCATTTTTATCAGGAGACCTGGGGGAATGCTGGGTGGGAGGAAATTTGTGGCTCCTCTCAGATTCCAGAACTTTCTGTCACCGAAATGTGAGGAAAATGTGTTTTTTTAGTCAAATTTTGAGGTTTGGAAAGGATTCTGTGTAACAGAACCTGGTCAAAGCCCCACAAGTCACTACATCTTGCATTCCCCTAGGTCTCTAATTTTCAAAAATGCACAGGTTTGGTAGGTTTCACTATGTGCCGGCTGAGCTAGAGGCCAAAATCTACAGGTAGGCACTTTGCAAAAAACACCTCTGTTTTCTGTCTTCTGTCAAAAAATGGGATGTGTCCACGTTGAGTTTTGGGGTATTTCCTGTCATGGGTGCTAGGCCTAACCACACAAGTGAGGTATCATTTTTATCGGGAGACCTGGGGGAACGCTTGGTGGAAGGAAATTTGTGGAACCTCTCAGATTCCAAAACTTTCTGTCACCGAAATGTGAGGAAAATGTGTTTCTTTAGCCAAATTTTGAGGATTGCAAAGGATTCTGGGTAACGGAACCTGGTCAAAGCCCCACAAGTCACCCCATCTTGGATTCCCCTAGGTCTCTAGTTTTGGAAAATGCATAGGTTTGGTAGGTTTCCCTAGGTGCCGGCTGAGCTAGAGGCCAAAATCAACAGGTAGGCAATTTGCAAAAAACACCTCTGTTTTCTGTCTTTTGTCAAAAATTGGGATGTGTCCACGCTGTGTTTTGGGGCATTTCGTGTCGCGGGCGATAGGTCTACCCACACAAGTGAGGTATCATTTTTATCGGGAGACTTGGGGGAACGCCGGGTGGAAGGAAATATGTGGCTCCCCTCAGATTCCAGAACTTTCTGTCACCGAAATATGAGGAATTTTTTTTTTTTTAGCCAAATTTTGAGGTTTGCAAAGGATTCTGGGTAACAGAACCTGGTCAGAGCCCCACAAGTCACCCCATCTTGAATTCCCCTAGGTCTCTAGTTTTCACAAAAGCTCAGTTTTGGTAGGTTTCCCTATGTGCCGGCTGAGCTAGAGGCCAAAATCTACGGGTAGGCACTTTTCAAAAAACACCTCTGTTTTCTGTCAAAAAATGGGATGTGTCCACATTGAGTTTTGGGGTATTTCCTGTCACGGGCGCAAGGCCTACCCACACAAGTGAGGTATCATTTTTATCGGGAGACCTGGGGGAATGCTGGTTGGGAGGAAATTTGTGGCTCCTCTCAGATTCCAGAACTTTCTGTCACCGAAATGTGAGGAAAATGTGTTTTTTTAGCCAAATTTTGAGGTTTGCAAAGGATTCTGGGTAACAGAACCTGGTCAGAGCCCCACAAGTCACCCCATCTTGGATTCCCCTAGGTCTCTGTTTTTCAAAAATGCACAGGTTTGATAGGTTTCCCTGGGCGCCGGCTGGACTAGAGGCCAAAATCTGCAGGTAGGCACTTTTCAAAAAACACCTCTGTTTTCTGTCAAAAAATGGGATGTGTCCACGTTGAGTTTTGGGGTATTTCCTGTAAAAGGGCGCAAGGCCTACCCACACAAGTGAGGTATCATTTTTATCGGGACACTTGGGGGAACGCCGGTTGGAAGGAAATTTGTGGCTCCTCTCAGATTCCAGAACTTTCTGTCACCGAAATGTGAGGAAAATGTGTTTTTTTAGCCAAATTTTGAGGTTTGCAAAGGATTCTGGGTAACAGAACCTGGTCAGAGCCCCCCAAGTCACCCCATCTTGGATTCCCCTAGGTCTCTAGTTTTCAAAAATCCACTGGTTTGATAGGTGTTCTCTAGGTTACGGCTGAGCTAGAGGCCAAAATCTGCAGGTAGGCACTTTGGAAAAAACACCTCTGTTTTCTGTCAAAAAATTGGATGTGTTCACGTTGAGTTTTGGAGTATTTCCTGTCACGGGCGCTAGGCCTACCCACACAAGTGAGGTATCATTTTTATCGGGAGACCCGGGGTAACGCTGGGTGGAAGGAAATTTGTGGCTCCTCTCAGATTCCAGAACTTTCTGTCACCGAAATGTGAGGAAAATGTGTTTCTTTAGCCAAATTTTGAGGTTTGGAAAGGATTCTGGGTAACAGAACCTGGTCAAAGCCCCACAAGTCACCCCATCTTCGATTCCCCTAGGTCTCTAGTTTTCAAAAATGCACAGGTTTGATAGGTTTCCCTAGGTGCCGGCTGAGTTAGAGGCCAAAATCTACAGGTAGGCACTTTGCAAAAAACACCTCTGTTTTCTGTCTTCTGTCAAAAAATGGGATGTGTCCACGTTGTGTTTTGGGGCATTTCCTGTTGCGGGCGATAGGCCTACCCTCACAAGTGAGGTATCATTTTTATCGGGAGACTTGGGGGAACGCCGGGTGGAAGGAAATTTGGGGCTCCTCTCAGATTCCAGAAATTTCTGTCACCGAAATGTGAGGAATATGTGTTTTTTGAGCCAAATTTTGAGGTTTGCAAAGGATTCTGGGTAACAGAACCTGGTCAGAGCCCCACAAGTCACCCCATCTTGAATTCTCCTAGGTCTCTAGTTTTCACAAAAGCTCAGGTTTGGTAGGTTTCCCTATGTGCCGGCTGAGCTAGAGGCCAAAATCTACAGGTAGGCATTTTTCAAAAAACACCTCTGTTTTCAGTCAAAAAGTGGGATGTGTACACGTTGAGTTTTGGGGTATTTCCTGTCACGGGCGCAAGGCCTACCCACACAAGTGAGGTATCATTTTTATCGGGAGACCTGGGGGAATGCTGGGTGGGAGGAAATTTGTGGCTCCTCTCAGATTCCATAACTTTCTGTCACCGAAATGTGAGGAAAATGTGTTTTTTTAGCCAAATTTTGAGGTTTGCAAAGGATTCTGGGTAACAGAAACTGGTCAGAGCCCCACAAGTCACCCCATCTTGGATTCCCCTAGGTCTCTGTTTTTCAAAAATGCACAGGTTTGATAGGTTTCCCTGGGCGCCGGCTGGACTAGAGGCCAAAATCTGCAGGTAGGCACTTTTCAAAAAACACCTCTGTTTTCTGTCAAAAAATGGGATGTGTCCACGTTGAGTTTTGGGTTATTTCCTGTCATGGGGGCTAGGCCTACCCACACAAGTGAGGTATCATTTTTATCGGGAGACCTGGGGGAACGCTTGGTGGAAGGAAATTTGTGGAAACTCTCAGATTCCAGAAGTTTCTGTCACCGAAATATGAGGAAAATGTGTTTCTTTAGCCAAATTTTGAGGTTTGCAAAGGATTCTGGGTAACAGAACCTGGTCAAAGCCCCACAAGTCACCCCATCTTCGATTCCCCTATGTCTCTAGTTTTCAAAAATGCACACGTTTGGTAGGTTTCCCTAGGTGCCGGCTGAGCTAGAGGCCAAAATCTACAGGTAGGCACTTTGCAAAAAACACCTCTGTTTTCTGTCTTTTGTCAAAAAATGGGATCTGTCCACGCTGTGTTTTGGGGCATTTCCTGTCGCGGGCGATAGACCTACCCACACAAGTGAGGTATCATTTTTATCGGGAGACCCGGGGTAACGCTGGGTAGAAGGAAATTTGTGGATCCTCTCAGATTCCAGAACTTTCTGTCACCCAAATGTGAGGAAAATGTGTTTTTGTAGACAAATTTTGAGTTTTGCAAAGGATTCTGGGTAACAGAACCTGGTCAAAGCCCCACAAGTCACCCCATCTTCGATTCCCCTAGGTCTCTAGTTTTCAAAAATGCACAGGTTTGGTAGGTTTCCCTAGGTGCCGGCTGAGTTAGAGGCCAAAATCTACAGGTAGGCACTTTGCAAAAAACACCTGTTTTCTGTCTTCTGTCAAAAAATGGGATGTGTCCACGTTGTGTTTTGGGGCATTTCCTGTCACGGGCGATAGGCCTACCCACACAAGTGAGGTATCATTTTTATCGGGAGACCCGGGGTAACGCTGGGTGGAAGGAAATTTGTGGCTCCTCTCAGATTCCAGAACTTTCTGTCACCGAAATGTGAGGAAAATGTGTTTCTTTAGCCAAATTTTGAGGTTTGCAAAGGATTCTGGGTAACAGAACCTGGTCAAAGCCCCACAAGTCACCCCATCTTCGATTCCCCTAGGTCTCTAGTTTTCAAAAATGCACAGGTTTGGTAGGTTTCCCTAGGTGCCGGCTGAGTTAGAGGCCAAAATCTACAGGTAGGCACTTTGCAAAAAACACCTCTGTTTTCTGTCTTCTGTCAAAAAATGGGATGTGTCCACGTTGTGTTTTGTGGCATTTCCTGTTGCGGGCGATAGGCCTACCCTCACAAGTGAGGTATCATTTTTATCAGGAGACTTGGGGGAACGCCGGGTGGAAGGAAATTTGGGGCTCCTCTCAGATTCCAGAAATTTCTGTCACCGAAATGTGAGGAATATGTGTTTTTTGAGCCAAATTTTGAGGTTTGCAAAGGATTCTGGGTAACAGAACCTGGTCAGAGCCCCACAAGTCACCCCATCCTGAATTCTCCTAGGTCTCTAGTTTTCACAAAAGCTCAGGTTTGGTAGGTTTCCCTATGTGCCGGCTGAGCTAGAGGCCAAAATCTACAGGTAGGCACTTTTAAAAAAACACCTCTGTTTTCAGTCAAAAAGTGGGATGTGTACACGTTGAGTTTTGGGGTATTTCCTGTCACGGGCGCAAGGCCTACCCACACAAGTGAGGTATCATTTTTATCGGGAGACCTGGGGGAATGCTGGGTGGGAGGAAATTTGTGGCTCCTCTCAGATTCCATAACTTTCTGTCACCGAAATGTGAGGAAAATGTGTTTTTTTAGCCAAATTTTGAGGTTTGCAAAGGATTCTGGGTAACAGAAACTGGTCAGAGCCCCACAAGTCACCCCATCTTGGATTCCCCTAGGTCTCTGTTTTTCAAAAATGCACAGGTTTGATAGGTTTCCCTGGGCGCCGGCTGGACTAGAGGCCAAAATCTGCAGGTAGGCACTTTTCAAAAAACACCTCTGTTTTCTGTCAAAAAATGGGATGTGTCCACGTTGAGTTTTGGGTTATTTCCTGTCATGGGGGCTAGGCCTACCCACACAAGTGAGGTATCATTTTTATCGGGAGACCTGGGGGAACGCTTGGTGGAAGGAAATTTGTGGAAACTCTCAGATTCCAGAAGTTTCTGTCACCGAAATATGAGGAAAATGTGTTTCTTTAGCCAAATTTTGAGGTTTGCAAAGGATTCTGGGTAACAGAACCTGGTCAAAGCCCCACAAGTCACCCCATCTTCGATTCCCCTATGTCTCTAGTTTTCAAAAATGCACACGTTTGGTAGGTTTCCCTAGGTGCCGGCTGAGCTAGAGGCCAAAATCTACAGGTAGGCACTTTGCAAAAAACACCTCTGTTTTCTGTCTTTTGTCAAAAAATGGGATCTGTCCACGCTGTGTTTTGGGGCATTTCCTGTCGCGGGCGATAGACCTACCCACACAAGTGAGGTATCATTTTTATCGGGAGACCCGGGGTAACGCTGGGTGGAAGGAAATTTGTGGATCCTCTCAGATTCCAGAACTTTCTGTCACCCAAATGTGAGGAAAATGTGTTTTTGTAGCCAAATTTTGAGTTTTGCAAAGGATTCTGGGTAACAGAACCTGGTCAAAGCCGCACAAGTCACTACATCTTGGATTCCCCTAGGTCTCTAATTTTCAAAAATGCACAGGTTTGGTAGGTTTCCCTAGGTGCCGGCTGAGCTAGAGGCCAAAATCTACAGGTAGGCACTTTGCAAAAAACACCTCTGTTTTCTGTCTTCTGTCAAAAAATTGGATGTGTCCACGTTGTGTTTTGGGGCATTTCCTGTTGCGGGCGATAGGCCTACCCACACAAGTGAGGTATAATTTTTATCTGGAGACTTGGGGGAACGCCGGGTGGAAGGAAATTTGGGGCTCCTCTCAGATTCCAGAACTTTCTGTCACCGAAATATGAGGAATATGTGTTTTTGAGCCAAATTTTGAGGTTTGCAAAGGATTCTGGGTAACAGAACCTGGTCAGAGCCCCACAAGTCACCCCATCTTGGATTCCCCTAGGTCTCTAGTTTTCACAAAAGCTCAGGTTTGGTAGGTTTCCCTATGTGCCGGCTGAGCTAGAGGCCAAAATCTACAGGTAGGCACTTTTCAAAAAACACCTCTGTTTTCTGTCAAAAAATGGGATGTGCCAACGTTGAGTTTTGGGGTATTTCCTGTCACGGGCACAAGGCCTACCCACACAAGTGAGGTATGATTTTTATCGGGAGACTTGGGGGAACGCCGGTTGGAAGGAAATTTGTGGCTCCTCTCAGATTCCAGGACTTTCTGTCACCGAAATGTGAGGAAACTGTGTTTTTTTAGCCAAATTTTGAGGTTTGCAAAGGATTCTGGGTAACAGAACCTGGTCAGAGCCCCACAAGTCACCCCATCTTGGATTCCCCTAGGTCTCTAGTTTTCAAAAATCCACAGGTTTGATAGGTTTCCCTAGGTTACGGCTGAGCTAGAGGCCAAAATCTGCAGGTAGGCACTTTGGAAAAAACACCTCTGTTTTCTGTCAAAAAATTGGATGTGTCCACGTTGAGTTTTGGGGTATTTCCTGTCACGGGCGCTAGGCCTACCCACACAAGTGAGGTATCATTTTTATCGGGAGACCCGGGGTAACGCTGGGTGGAAGTAAATTTGTGGCTCCTCTCAGATTCCAGAACTTTCTGTCACCGAAATGTGAGAAAAATGTGTTTTTTTAGACAAATTTTGAGGTTTGCAAAGGATTCTGGGTAACAGAACCTGGTCAAAGCCCCACAAGTCACTACATCTTGGATTCCACTAGGTCTCTAATTTTCAAAAATGCACAGGTTTGGTAGGTTTCCCTAGGTGCCGGCTGAGCTAGAGGCCAAAATCTACAGGTAGGCACTTTGCAAAAAACACCTCTGTTTTCTGTCTTTTGTCAAAAAATGGGATGTGTCCACGCTGTGTTTTGGGGCATTTCCTGTCGCGGGCGATAGCCCTACCCACACAAGTGAGGTATCATTTTTATATGGAGACTTGGGGGAACGCCAGTTGGAAGGAAATTTGTGGCTCCTCTCAGATTCCAGAACTTTCTGTTACCGAAATGTGAGGAAAATGTGTTTTTTTAGCCAAATTTTGAGGTTTTCAAAGGATTCTGGGTAACAGAACCTGGTCAGAGCCCCACAAGTCACCCCATCTTGGATTCCCCTAGGTCTCAGTTTTTCAAAAATGCACAGGTTTGATAGGTTTCCCTGGGCGCCGGCTGGACTAGAGGCCAAAATCTGCAGGTAGGCACTTTTCAAAAAACACCTCTGTTTTCTGTCAAAAAATGGGATGTGTCCACGTTGAGTTTTGGGGTATTTCCTGTCATGGGGGCTAGGCCTACCCACACAAGTGAGGTATCATTTTTATCGGGAGACCTGGGGGAACGCTTGGTGGAAGGAAATTTGTGGAAACTCTCAGATTCCGGAAGTTTCTGTCACCGAAATATGAGGAAAATGTGTTTCTTTAGCCAAATTTTGAGGTTTGCAAAGGATTCTGGGTAACAGAACCTGGTCAAAGCCCCACAAGTCACCCCATCTTCGATTCCCCTATGTCTCTAGTTTTCAAAAATGCACACGTTTGGTAGGTTTCCCTAGGTGCCGGCTGAGCTAGAGGCCAAAACCTACAGGTAGGCACTTTGCAAAAAACACCTCTGTTTTCTGTCTTTTGTCAAAAAATGGGATCTGTCCACGCTGTGTTTTGGGGCATTTCCTGTCGCGGGCGATAGACCTACCCACACAAGTGAGGTATCATTTTTATCGGGAGACCCGGGGTAACGCTGGGTGGAAGGAAATTTGTGGATCCTCTCAGATTCCAGAACTTTCTGTCACCCAAATGTGAGGAAAATGTGTTTTTGTAGCCAAATTTTGAGTTTTGCAAAGGATTCTGGGTAACAGAACCTGGTCAAAGCCCCACAAGTCACTACATCTTGGATTCCCCTAGGTCTCTAATTTTCAAAAATGCACAGGTTTGGTAGGTTTCCCTAGGTGCCGGCTGAGCTAGAGGCCAAAATCTACAGGTAGGCACTTTGCAAAAAACACCTCTGTTTTCTGTCTTCTGTCAAAAAATTGGATGTGTCCACGTTGTGTTTTGGGGCATTTCCTGTTGCGGGCGATAGGCCTACCCACACAAGTGAGGTATAATTTTTATCTGGAGACTTGGGGGAACGCCGGGTGGAAGGAAATTTGGGGCTCCTCTCAGATTCCAGAACTTTCTGTCACCGAAATATGAGGAATATGTGTTTTTGAGCCAAATTTTGAGGTTTGCAAAGGATTCTGGGTAACAGAACCTGGTCAGAGCCCCACAAGTCACCCCATCTTGTATTCCCCTAGGTCTCTAGTTTTCACAAAAGCTCAGGTTTGGTAGGTTTCCCTATGTGCCGGCTGAGCTAGAGGCCAAAATCTACAGGTAGGCACTTTTCAAAAAACACCTCTGTTTTCTGTCAAAAAATGGGATGTGCCAACGTTGAGTTTTGGGGTATTTCCTGTCACGGGCACAAGGCCAACCCACACAAGTGAGGTATGATTTTTATCGGGAGACTTGGGGGAACGCCGGTTGGAAGGAAATTTGTGGCTCCTCTCAGATTCCAGGACTTTCTGTCACCGAAATGTGAGGAAAATGTGTTTTTTTAGCCAAATTTTGAGGTTTGCAAAGGATTCTGGGTAACAGAACCTGGTCAGAGCCCCACAAGTCACCCCATCTTGGATTCCCCTAGGTCTCTAGTTTTCAAAAATCCACAGGTTTGATAGGTTTCCCTAGGTTACGGCTGAGCTAGAGGCCAAAATCTGCAGGTAGGCACTTTGGAAAAAACACCTCTGTTTTCTGTCAAAAAATTGGATGTGTCCACGTTGAGTTTTGGGGTATTTCCTGTCACGGGCGCTAGGCCTACCCACACAAGTGAGGTATCATTTTTATCGGGAGACCCGGGGTAACGCTGGGTGGAAGTAAATTTGTGGCTCCTCTCAGATTCCAGAACTTTCTGTCACCGAAATGTGAGAAAAATGTGTTTTTTTAGACAAATTTTGAGGTTTGCAAAGGATTCTGGGTAACAGAACCTGGTCAAAGCCCCACAAGTCACTACATCTTGGATTCCACTAGGTCTCTAATTTTCAAAAATGCACAGGTTTGGTAGGTTTCCCTAGGTGCCGGCTGAGCTAGAGGCCAAAATCTACAGGTAGGCACTTTGCAAAAAACACCTCTGTTTTCTGTCTTTTGTCAAAAAATGGGATGTGTCCACGCTGTGTTTTGGGGCATTTCCTGTCGCGGGCGATAGCCCTAACCACACAAGTGAGGTATCATTTTTATATGGAGACTTGGGGGAACGCCAGTTGGAAGGAAATTTGTGGCTCCTCTCAGATTCCAGAACTTTCTGTTACCGAAATGTGAGGAAAATGTGTTTTTTTAGCCAAATTTTGAGGTTTTCAAAGGATTCTGGGTAACAGAACCTGGTCAGAGCCCCACAAGTCACCCCATCTTGGATTCCCCTAGGTCTCAGTTTTTCAAAAATGCACAGGTTTGATAGGTTTCCCTGGGCGCCGGCTGGACTAGAGGCCAAAATCTGCAGGTAGGCACTTTTCAAAAAACACCTCTGTTTTCTGTCAAAAAATGGGATGTGTCCACGTTGAGTTTTGGGGTATTTCCTGTCATGGGGGCTAGGCCTACCCACACAAGTGAGGTATCATTTTTATCGGGAGACCTGGGGGAACGCTTGGTGGAAGGAAATTTGTGGAAACTCTCAGATTCCGGAAGTTTCTGTCACCGAAATATGAGGAAAATGTGTTTCTTTAGCCAAATTTTGAGGTTTGCAAAGGATTCTGGGTAACAGAACCTGGTCAAAGCCCCACAAGTCACCCCATCTTCGATTCCCCTATGTCTCTAGTTTTCAAAAATGCACAGGTTTGGTAGGTTTCCCTAGGTGCCGGCTGAGCTAGAGGCCAAAATCTACAGGTAGGCTCTTGGCAAAAAACACCTCTGTTTTCTGTCTTTTGTCAAAAAATGGGATGTGTCCACGCTGTGTTTTGGGGCATTTCCTGTCGCGGGCGATAGCCCTACCCACACAAGTGAGGTATCATTTTTATATGGAGACTTGGGGGAACGCCAGTTGGAAGGAAATTTGTGGCTCCTCTCAGATTCCAGAACTTTCTGTTACCGAAATGTGAGGAAAATGTGTTTTTTTAGCCAAATTTTGAGGTTTTCAAAGGATTCTGGGTAACAGAACCTGGTCAGAGACCCACAAGTCACCCCATCTTGGATTCCCCTAGGTCTCTAATTTTCAAAAATGCACAGGTTTGGTAGGTTTCCCTAGGTGCCGGCTGAGCTAGAGGCCAAAATCTACAGGTAGGCACTTTGCAAAAAACACCTCTGTTTTCTGTCTTCTGTCAAAAAATTGGATGTGTCCACGTTGTGTTTTGGGGCATTTCCTGTTGCGGGCGATAGGCCTACCCACACAAGTGAGGTATAATTTTTATCTGGAGACTTGGGGGAACGCCGGGTGGAAGGAAATTTGGGGCTCCTCTCAGATTCCAGAACTTTCTGTCACCGAAATTTGAGGAATATGTGTTTTTTGAGCCAAATTTTGAGGTTTGCAAAGGATTCTGGGTAACAGAACCTGGTCAGAGCCCCACAAGTCACCCCATCTTGGATTCCCCTAGGTCTCTAGTTTTCACAAAAGCTCAGGTTTGGTAGGTTTCCCTATGTGCCGGCTGAGCTAGAGGCCAAAATCTACAGGTAGGCACTTTTCAAAAAACACCTCTGTTTTCTGTCAAAAAATGGGATGTGCCAACGTTGAGTTTTGGGGTATTTCCTGTCACGGGCACAAGGCCTACCCACACAAGTGAGGTATGATTTTTATCGGGAGACTTGGGGGAACGCCGGTTGGAAGGAAATTTGTGGCTCCTCTCAGATTCCAGAACTTTCTGTCACCGAAATGTGAGGAAATTTGTGTTTTTTTAGCCAAATTTTGAGGTTTGCAAAGGATTCTGGGTAACAGAACCTGGTCAGAGCCCCACAAGTCACCCCATCTTGGATTCCCCTAGGTCTCTAGTTTTCAAAAATCCACAGGTTTGATAGGTTTCCCTAGGTTACGGCTGAGCTAGAGGCCAAAATCTGCAGGTAGGCACTTTGGAAAAAACACCTCTGTTTTCTGTCAAAAAATTGGATGTGTCCACGTTGAGTTTTGGGGTATTTCCTGTCACGGGCGCTAGGCCTACCCACACAAGTGAGGTATCATTTTTATCGGGAGACCCGGGGTAACGCTGGGTGGAAGTAAATTTGTGGCTCCTCTCAGATTCCAGAACTTTCTGTCACCGAAATGTGAGAAAAATGTGTTTTTTTAGACAAATGTTGAGGTTTGCAAAGGATTCTGGGTAACAGAACCTGGTCAAAGCCCCACAAGTCACTACATCTTGGATTCCACTAGGTCTCTAATTTTCAAAAATATACAGGTTTGGTAGGTTTCCCTAGGTGCCGGCTGAGCTAGAGGCCAAAATCTACAGGTAGGCACTTTGCAAAAAACACCTCTGTTTTCTGTCTTTTGTCAAAAAATGGGATGTGTCCATGCTGTGTTTTGGGGCATTTCCTGTCGCGGGCGATAGCCCTACCCACACAAGTGAGGTATCATTTTTATCGGGAGACTTGGGGGAACGCCAGTTGGAAGGAAATTTGTGGCTCCTCTCAGATCCCAGAACTTTCTGTTACCGAAATGTGAGGAAAATGTGTTTTTTTAGCCAAATTTTGAGGTTTTCAAAGGATTCTGGGTAACAGAACCTGGTCAGAGACCCACAAGTCACCCCATCTTGGATTCCCCTAGGTATCTAGTTTTCAAAAATGCACAGGTTTGATAGGTTTCCCTAGGTTCCGGCTGAGCTAGAGGCCAAAACCTGCGGGTAGGTACTTTGCAAAAAACACCTCTGTTTTCTGTCAAGAAATGGGATGTGTCGACGTTGAGTTTTGGGGTATTTCCTGTCACGGGCGCTAGACCTACCCACACAAGTGAGGTATCATTTTTATCGGGAGACCCGGGGTAACGCTGGGTGGAAGGAAATTTGTGGCTCCTCTCAGATTCCAGAACTTTCTGTCACCGAAATGTGAGGAAAATGTGTTTTTTGAGACAAATTTTGAGGTTTGCAAAGGATTCTGGGTAACAGAACCTGGTCAAAGCCCCACAAGTCACTACATGTTGGATTCCACTAGGTCTCTAATTTTAAAAAATGCACAGGTTTGGTAGGTTTCCCTAGGTGCCGGCTGAGCTAGAGGCCAAAATCTACAGGTAGGCACTTTGCAAAAAACACCTCTGTTTTCTGTCTTCTGTCAAAAAATGGGATGTGTCCACGGTGTGTTTTGGGGCATTTCCTGTTGCGGGCGATAGGCCTACCCACACAAGTGAGGTATCATTTTTATCGGGAGACTTGGGGGAACGCCGGGTGGAAGGAAATTTGGGGCTCCTCTCAGATTCCAGAACTTTCTGTCACCGAAATATGAGGAATATGTGTTTTTTGAGCCAAATTTTGAGGTTTGCAAAGAATTCTGGGTAACAGAACCTGGTCAGAGCCCCACAAGTCACCCCATCTTGAATTCCCCTAGGTCTCTAGTTTTCACAAAAGCTCAGGTTTGGTAGGTTTCCCTATGTGCCGGCTGAGCTAGAGGCCAAAATCTACAGGTAGGCACTTTTCAAAAAACACCTCTGTTTTCTGTCAAAAAGTGGGATGTGTCCACGTTGAGTTTTGGGGTATTTCCTGTCACGGGCGCAAGGCCTACCCACACAAGTGAGGTATCATTTTTATCGGGAGGCCTGGGGGAATGCTGAGTGGGAGGAAATTTGTGGCTCCTCTCAGATTCCATAACTTTCTGTCACCGAAATGTGAGGAAAATGTGTTTTTTTAGCCAAATTTTGAGGTTTGCAAAGGATTCTGGGTAACAGAACCTGGTCAGAGCCCCACAAGTCACCCCATCTTGGATTCCCCTTGGTCTCTGTTTTTCAAAAATGCACAGGTTTGATAGGTTTCCCTGGGCGCCGGCTGGACTAGAGGCCAAAATCTGCAGGTAGGCACTTTTCAAAAAACACCTCTGTTTTCTGTCAAAAAATGGGATGTGTCCACGTTGAGTTTTGGGTTCTTTCCTGTCATGGGGGCTAGGCCTACCCACACAAGTGAGGTATCATTTTTATCGGGAGACCTGGGGGAACGCTTGGTGGAAGGAAATTTGTGGAAACTCTCAGATTCCAAAACTTTCTGTCACCGAAATGTGAGGAAAATGTGTTTCTTTAGCCAAATTTTGAGGTTTGCAAAGGATTCTGGGTAACAGAACCTGGTCAAAGCCCCACAAGTCACGCCATCTTCGATTCCCCTAGGTCTCTAGTTTTCAAAAATGCACACGTTTGGTAGGTTTCCTTAGGTGCCGGCTGAGCTAGAGGCCAAAATCTACAGGTAGGCACTTTGCAAAAAACACCTCTGTTTTCTGTCTTTTGTCAAAAGATGGGATGTGTCCACGCTGTGTTTTGGGGCATTTCCTGTCGCGGGCGATAGGCCTACCCACACAAGTGAGGTATCATTTTTATCGGGAGACTTGGGGGAACTCCAGTTGGAAGGAAATTTGTGGCTCCTCTCAGATTCCAGAACTTTCTGTTACAGAAATGTGAGGAAAATGGGTTTTTTTTGCCAAATTTTGAGGTTTTCAAAGGATTCTGGGTAACAGAACCTGGTCAGAGACCCACAAGTCACCCCATCTTGGATTCCCCTAGGTCTCTAGTTTTCAAAAATGCACAGGTTTGATAGGTTTCCCTAGGTTCCGGCTGAGCTAGAGGCCAAAATCTGCAGGTAGGCACTTTGGAAAAAACACCTCTGTTTTCTGTCAAAAAATTGGATGTGTCCACGTTGAGTTTTGGGGTATTTCCTGTCACGGGCGCTAGGCCTACCCACACAAGTGAGGTATCATTTTTATTGGGAGACCCGGGGTAACGCTGGGTGGAAGGAAATTTGTGGCTCCTCTCAGATTCCAGAACTTTCTGTCACCGAAATGTGAGGAAAATGTGTTTTTTTAGACAAATTTTGAGGTTTGCAAAGGATTCTGGGTAACAGAACCTGGTCAAAGCCCCACAAGTCACTACATCTTGGATTCCACTAGGTCTCTAATTTTAAAAAATGCACAGGTTTGGTAGGTTTCCCTAGGTGCCGGCTGAGCTACAGGCCAAAATCTACAGGTAGGCACTTTGCAAAAAACACCTCTGTTTTCTGTCTTTTGTCAAAAAATGGGATGTGTCCACGCTGTGTTTTGGGGCATTTCCTGTCGCGGGCGATAGGCCTACCCACACAAGTGAGGTATCATTTTTATCGGGAGACTTGGGGGAACGCCAGTTGGAAGGAAATTTGTGGCTCCTCTCAGATTCCAGAACTTTCTGTTTCCGAAATGTGAGGAATATGTGTTTTTTTAGCCAAATTTTGAGGTTTTCAAAGGATTCTGGGTAACAGAACCTGGTCAGAGACCCACAAGTCACCCCATCTTGGATTCCCCTAGGTATCTAGTTTTCAAAAATGCACAGGTTTGATA
This sequence comes from Pleurodeles waltl, assembly GCF_031143425.1. Lineage (NCBI taxonomy): Eukaryota > Metazoa > Chordata > Amphibia > Caudata > Salamandridae > Pleurodeles > Pleurodeles waltl. The sequence continues at coordinate 510,081,152 of NC_090444.1, read as the reverse complement.
GGTTTCCCTAGGTTCCGGCTGAGCTAGAGGCCAAAATCTGCAGGTAGGCACTTTGCAAAAAACACCTCTGTTTTCTGTCAAGAAATGGGATGTGTCCACGTTGAGTTTTGGGGTATTTCCTGTCACGGGCGCTAGACCTACCCACACAAGTGAGGTATCATTTTTATCGGGATACTTGGGGGAACATAGAATAGCAAAACAAGTGTTATTGCCCCTTGTCTTTCTCTACATTTTTTCCTTCCAAATATAAGAGATTGTTTAAAAAAGATGTCTATTTGAGAAATGCCCTGTAATTCACATGCTAGTATGGGCACCCCGGAATTCAGAGATGTGCAAATAACCACTGCTCCTCAACACCTTATCTTGTGCCCATTTTGGAAATACAAAGGTTTTCTTGATAGCTATTTTTCACTCTTTATATTTCAGCAAATGAATTGCTGTATACCCGGTATAGAATGAAAACCCACTGCAGGGTGCAGCTCATTTATTGGCTCTGTGTACCTAGGGTTCTTGATGAACCTATAAGCCCTATATATCCCCACAACCAGATGAGTCCAGCAGACGTAATGCTATATTGCTTTCAAAAATCTGACTTTGCAGAAAAAAGTTACAGAGTAAAACGAAGAGAACAATCGCTGTTTTTTTCACCTCAATTTCAATATTTCTTTTTTTCAGTTGTTATTTTCTGTAGGAAACCCTTGTAGGATCTACACAAATTACCCCTTGCTGAATTCAGAATTTTGTCTACTTTTCAGAAATGTTTAAGTTTCTGGGATCCAGCATTGGTTTCATGCCCATTTCTGTCACTGACTGGAAGGATGCTAAAAGCACAAAAAATCGTAAAAATGGGGTATGTCCCAGTAAAATGCAAAAATTGTGTTGAAAAATTGGCTTTTCTGATTAAAGTCTGCCTGTTCCTGAAAGCTGTGAAGCTGGTGATTTTAGCACCGCAAACCCTTTGTTGATGCCGTTTTCAGGGAAAAAACTACAAGCCTTCTTCTGCAGCCCCTTTTCCCCATTTAAAAAAAAAATATATAATAATTCACTGTATTTTGGCTAATTTATTGGCCTCCTTCCGGGAAACCCACAAAGTCTGGGTACCTCTAGAATCCCTAGGATGTTGGAATAAAAGGATGAATATTTGGCGTGGGTAGCTTATGTGAACAAAAAGTTATGAGGGCCTAAGCGCGAACTGCCCCAAATACCCACAAGAAAGGCTCGGCAAAGAAGGGGGAAAAGGCCTGGCAGCGAAGGGGTTAACATAAGGAACATCATTGACGTACGTTATACTTACGTCTAAACCACCATGCTGCTTGACTGGCAGTGCGGTCACTCTCACACAGCCACACTCCTAGCATCTGAAAAAGGGTTTTCCTTGCCCTAAGAACGAAGGAAACCGTTTTTTTTCCCCACAGAAGCGGATAAAGTGAAAGTAACTCTCCTTGTTTGGACCGCACTGTTACACGGCTTGTGCACCGACTGGAACTGCACTCTGCAGGTGGATTACTAGGTGGTATTCTAGTCTATATCTAAGGGGCCAAAACCTACCCCTGGAAGTCCTAATTCAGTGCTGCAGGGCCCATTCAGACCTAATATCACACAGCACAATTATCTACATGGCTACTGCTACTGTTTTCGTTTTTAATACTGCCATGAATCCTGGAGCCTGGTGAGTTATGAAGCCTCGGCCTGTCGCATCCTTTCCTGCCCGGGTGGATAGAATGATACCTCCTCATGCCTCTGCTGGAAAAGAACGCGTTTTGAGACTGGCGTATTCTTTGGGAGGGGAGCATGAACGGTGGCAAGGTGCATGGCTCTCAAAGCCTGTGCCTGTTCTCGTTCCCTGATATTAACAACCTGATCTCTAACATTAGGTTCGCAAAGGAATTGCCCTAAATGACGTTCCTGTTCCTGAGATCGCCATGCATGTCGACCTAGGCAGGTTTATAACGCCCTGCACTCTCATGCAGTTGTGTTTTGTGGTTTCCTGCTTTTGGAATTTGTTTGTAAAAATCAGGAAGAGCTCACAGTGAGTAGAAACAACAAGGCGGTCCGCTCTGCATTTACTTTTGCCGAAAGTTCATCTGCTGCAAAAAACATGTATTTTCGCCAGTGAGGTCCCTTATATAATTATGGGGGTCATTCTGACCCTGGCGGTAAATACCGCCATGGCGGAGGTTGGCAGTAGCACCGCCAACAGGCTGGCGGTGCTCCGCCGGGCATTCTGACCGCGGCGGTACAGCCGCGGCCAGAAGCGGAAAGCCGCCGGTGTACCACCGACTTTCCGCTGCCCATGGGAATCCGCCATGGCGGCGCAGCTTGCTGCGCCACCATGGGGATTCTGACACCCCATACCGCCATCCTGTTCCTGGCGGTTCGCCCGCCAGGAACAGGATGGCGGTATGGGGTGTCGTGGGGCCCCTGGGGGCCCCTGCAGTGCCCATGCCAATGGCATGGGCACTGCAGGGGCCCCCTGTAAGAGGGCCCCACAAAGAATTTCAGTGTCTACTTTGCAGACACTGAAATTCGCGACGGGTGCAACTGCACCTGTCGCACCTTCCCACTCCGCCGGCTCCATTCTGAGCCGGCTTCCTAGTGGGAAGGGTGTTTCCCGCTGGGCTGGCGGGCGGACTTTCGGCGGTCGCCCGCCAGCCCAGTGGGAAACCCAGAATGACCGCCGCGGTCTTTTGACCGCGGTACGGTCTTCTGGCGGTTCCCGCTTGGCGGGCGGCTACCGCCGCCCGCCAAGCTTAGAATCAGGGCCTATATGTCTCAATATGGAGGGTTTCGTGAGGATGGGAGGTGAGGGCGTCTACCAACTAGGTGGACTGACAAACTGCTTGCCGAACTATAAGTGACCCTAATAGTCAGCAATGGCACTTTATATCAGGTACTTGCACACATTATTCTAGAATGCAGATAACTATCACATGTACAAGGTGAAAGTGCTTATGAATCAGCCAATCATGTAAATTATGACCAAGTGGCCCCAAAACATATACAGAGGAATCGCCATAGAGTTCTGTGAAAGAGGCCCTTAGTTTTGCATTCCAAGCTCCACCTTTTGACCTTTTGGGTCAGTTCAGACTGACATGCGTAGTGCATTTTTACTTTGCAAAGACCTGAAAAAATAGCCATGCAGTTGTTGATTCTGGCTTGGTCACATTCATTTGACATGTTTCAGGTTTTTTTTTACCTTTATTCGAGCTGTTATGTCGTCTACTCTTTTTTTACCAGATTTTCTAAAGCGTCTACTAGAAGTGCTGACCCACTTAATCAGATGCTTTATCAGATGCTTAGAAGCTAACAGAGAAGATAGCCTGAATTAGAAGCAGAGTTTCATAGAAGAATGAAAGACATCAAGGAAATGATAAGATGAATGGCATGACGGATAAGAGAAATACAAAATAATAATAATTTGTAAGATTTTTAAAATATAATTGCTGAATTTTTCTAGGACTCCTGTTCTTGTCTTCTGGATAATCAAAGATCACTACTTGTTCATTACATTGGTAAATATGTACATTTACATATTTTTCCTATTTTTCACTTTTTTCTTTAGTATATTGCGGATATATCTTTGAATTAAAATGTGTCTTTGTTAAGTGTAAGTTAAGCTATTGAAAAAGCTTTCTGTTTCCACACATAGATTCATGCATCGTTTTTATAACATAACATTGTTGCTTCACTGTATCTTTTTCCCTCTTCTGAAAGTTATACTGTTACCTAATACCTGTTTCCATCTTGCTTATGAAATTAATTCCCCAACCTCTTAAAGAGCAACTATCCAGTCATTGGACTGCATTGCTTAACATATTGGCAGCGGCGAGCAAAACTTTTTTCCAGTGTTTCTAGTGTGAAGTATTCATAGGTAAGTCTGGTATCTGGGTGAAAAAATGTGTTCTCAGTTTCACTCCCAATTAATTCAAGTTTGTCCTGTTTATGCCATGACCACAACAGTAGCCATTTCAGGAGATATTTGAACCTTTCCAGATGAAAAATCATTCTCTTTCCATACCCCAGGATAGCTGATTTTGATGCTTTTTATGATGGCAGGCCGACAGCAGGAAATGGAGCCTTTCCAGCGACCATACCAGTTGATGTCATTCTTCTATTAAAGTTAGTGCCAAATCAAATGAGGTGTATTCATCTATTGCTCCTACTTGTCCGAAAAAGGTCTCATTTAAAACTTGTTTCGAACATTAAAATATTCTCTAACATACATCTACCTTAAATATGTTTAACTTAAAAATTACCAAATTAGTGGTTTATTCTGAATGTTCCACCACACAACAGCTACCAGTAAGATGTTATAGTGCTATTTTAAGCATATCTCTTCATGAACAAAGCTCACATCTTTTTGCATTGAGTCTCTGCATTTGAGTGCTCCAAAGCAGCTTGCTTCTCAAGTACTTTCTGTACATTTTCTATATAAATGTCCCCACTGTTGTCCATGTTTCACCACACCTTTACAGCATCTGCATTCTATTCCTCCTGGAGTTTCACAAGGGTCAAGGTCTTACCTTTCATCCATCTACTGACAAAATGGAAACCTACGTACATCTCGCTGTGCCCCAGGATAACTATTTTGCCATGCCATCTTAAATGCCCACAGACTCCTTGATTCCTTTATGAGAAGAAAGTACAGAGGATCAACAGAGTCAATGTTGAGATTCTGCTGTTAGGCTACAGTCACTTTCCTCATCCAATACATTTACTCCACGCTTATCCCAAAGCGGAAGTTTGTTTTTAAAAAAGTAGTGATCCCAAAATCCGGCCCTGGGATCTTTCTTCCAGGGTGCAGGAATCATTTTTCTTTTTCTAGTGTCTGGTGACAGACAGAAAATGAAAACATCAGATCTTCCGCTCTAAATAATGCTGAAGTAGAAAGTGATATGTAAAAAATAGGTTAACATTATTTAGTAATTCACGAGGGCGTGGTCAAGATGGTGACCCAGACAGAAGCACAACACTGAGATCCGCACCATGTCCTGTAAAACTCGTGGGGTACTTGACCCCTGAACGCTCCCTAATTTTGTGTCAGATCACCCTGGGAGTGACCAAAACCATTGTTTGCCCAAAAACTGCACGGAAATTGAGAAATGACATACCTTACACACAGGATTGTGGCCGGTGCTCAAAAAGGAAACACCAAGGGTAAGAGCCATAAATGGTGGATTCGTGGTCCAGAAGAAGATGTGTGTGTGACTCCCCAGTCTCATGGGAAAACCAAGGAGACAAATGAATGCTGTCCCACTAGGCAGCCCAGAGATGAGCTGCACTAGTATGGTGGGAGACCGGTGTTGAAGATGCAGCCTGCGCAAAACCAGGCCCTGATTAGCTTTCCCCCGCAGAACCACTGTACTGGAGGTGAGGGCCACCAGTGAGGGTGCTAAGGGTCTACCTGAACGGAGGAATGGTGACTCCGTCACAGACAGTGTACCATGCCTCAGAACAGGACTGCAACTTCCCGATACTCTGTAGTTAGAAGTGCCTGATAACTCCCCACCATCTCCAAATTGACTAACAGGTTCAGTGGCTGCAGAAGGGTGATGGTGCAGCTGACATGGGTGGAAAAGGAACTATACACCAATCAGTGATCATAAAGGAACAAAAGAAGAAAGGGGAAAATGTGCCACAACTGAACCTCCTTGGTACTTCTCTCCTAGGGTTTATGTTCGTAGCTTATCTTCCTCAGGTCCTTGATGGGTCTAAGCAACAGAGTTAAACCACCTAAAACAAACACCGATCTGCAACCTGGCTGGCCACACATCACTACATTGGTGACCAAAAACGTTAAACCCAAGCACTGAAAAATACCTTCCACTGCCATGAGAGACACTGTGGAATTGCCAGCTGTGCCTGTGCCAACAGCAGGTGGTTCACTAAACTAATTGGAATCTCCCTTGGAGAAGCTCTCAGAGCAATTTGACAGAATACTACAGGCAGTCCTGAAAAGCAAAGTCTCTCTCAAATCCAAGAAATGGTACATGGATGGGAACAAAAACACCAAGAGAAGAAGAAGCTTTGGCAGTGACTGAATTGCCCCTCAGGGACCCAAGCTGCCATTAAACGTGCATGGGTAGTGGCTGAAGCACTACGCATCCATAATCCTTTTGGCGTGTTGTCCTCAGACCAGGAATTAGAAATGGGCCTGGAAATAATGCATCAGATAACACTTGAGTTTGCGGACTGGACTTGACTCCCGGCAGATGATATAGTTTGAACTGTGATCAATGATGCCTGAACATCGGAACATACTTCTGTAGCTAGTGCTACTACTGCAAGGGAGTCACAGCAGACATAGTTTGAGTAGAACCCTCTCACTGAACCTTATGGAGCAGAAGCTGAGTGACCATCAATACATGCCCCCAACCTCCAAGCGAGACGAAGCAGGCGTTATTCTAGAGGGTAAACCTTGTTTGTATTCACTGAATTTAATTGGCATGAGGCGCACCACACGGCATGCTGGGGTAGGGGAATTAATTAATTGTGTTTGCTGTGCAACTACTGAGTTACACACTGCACCACTCATACATTCAAGCCCACATAAATCACAGAAAGTGATGTACCCACCATACCAGATGGCTTAAGCAGAGAAGGGAAGGTAGAAAGATGCATGCAACATACATTTGAGACCTCCAAATGACTCTACAGTAGAGATGCCCTATGACACAATGGACTGGTTATGATGGACACCACAATTACCTCAATTACCACCCAAATATAGTATCCTGATCTGGAACATTTGGGGAATGGCTACACAAACAAAATATGTAGTCTATGCATACCTCAGGCGATGGGGCGAGCGTATATAATATCTCCAGGAGACACATTTACCAGTGCTAAACTCATATTGATAAACAAAAGATGGGGGCGTAAATACATGGCACAACATATTCAGGATATACCAGAGGCACACACATCTGGATTGCTCCAGGTGTCCCAGTAACAATTACTTTGAGTAGGGATGGTTCAGAGGGCAGTTATGTTTTTATTTGAGGGTCAACTGGATGGGGACCCACTGACCATAGTAGCAATTTATGCATCTAATACCTACCTATCTGACTTCTTAGGATGTCTAACACAGATCTCACTGCAAGACCCACAAACCCCAAGTATATGTGGAGGGGGACTTTAACTGTGACCTTGTCACGGACATGGATAGATCAATGCTATCACGCTAGGGCAGTTGTTGCGCAGGCTAGTGTAATACTTTTGGCAAATAGAGTGGGGATCACATTGATTCAGGATGTGTGGAGCCTGTGATACCCACATCACAGAGAGTACTTGTTTGATTCCCCAATACATCAACTGCACACTATGCTGGACCTGATTCTCTGTAACATACCATTGCATGAAAAATAGTAGATGTAGAATATTTACAGGCGCTATCTCGGACCAGAACCCATTGGAACTAAAACTCCAGTGGCGCACAGACAGAGCCAGGATCCCACAGGACGCCATAGGCTTACACATCTCAAATTGCTTCACGGAAAATTAGGTCACAGGCACAATCTGGAGCAACAGAATGGGAATGTTCTGAATAATCAATACGTGGACTCTGCATTACCACAACATGGATAACAAAGCAAAACCTATAAAATGAAATCACAGCTAAGGAAAGAGACATGCATTGAGGCGGCCTTGCTTGCACAGGCTGTCAAACATCTGAAAATTTGTGCCTTACACAGAAAACACACTGAGCTGCTGGCTAGGCTGAGAATGCCAAACTATAATGAATACTCAATCCAACAAGATGATGAGGGCAACAAAGCAGGAAACCTATTAACATGGCTCTTGAAGGACAACAGTACATGCAACCCCATAGGCATAAGACAATCCACTGGCAAAACCCTTTCCTCACAGACATAAGCAAATATTTCCATGACAATTACACCACTTTCTACACAGAGGAACCCATGACAACCAGGGACCAACCTTTTCAAATACACTCAAGACATACCACTACCCAAGCTTGACCTGCTGCAGCACACTGAATTGGATGAACTCATACAAAAAGTGGAGATGAGGACTGCCATTGCACAAATTGAATGCAACCAAAGACCATGGATCAATGGACTCCCTATCAAATTCTACTCTACTTATGGTACCTTTTCAACACCAAACTACTCCAGATGAACAACTAGGCAAACATGCAGGATATCCTACCAGAGTCCTTAAGAGAAGTACTGATAGTGGTTCTTTCCAAATGTGAATGTAACCCAGAAGTTGTGAAAATATATATCGACTCTTATCCCTATTCAACCTAAACTATAAAATACTGGGAAACGTCCTGGCAAATAGATTGCTACCTCTTATAGGATCACTGGTCCTCTCAGACAAGAATGGCTTCATCCCTGATAGAAGCACGTTAATGAGCATTAGACAGCTATTGGGCATCATGGTAGAGCATGTAACTGCTGATATAAACTGTCTGGTGGTATCATTGAACATAGAAAAGTAATTTGATACCCCCAGTTGTCCCTATCTTCAAATGATGCTTGAATGGATGGAGGTAGGGGTGGGTGTAATTTTTAATTCCGCTGGCGGAACTGGAGGAATTTAGCAATTTGCATAACCCTTGTAATGTGGAATTACTAATAAATTCCACTGCTCCACCAGTAGAATTAATTAATCAACAGCACTGCTCCCAATAATTCTTTGTTCTCTGTGTAAATGAACTGCAGCAAGAATCATTACAAGATTTCTTCCTTGTTTGCTAGGGCAGCCACAATTTCTTTGTCCGCCATTTATTTCACATCACTTAACCAACCTACTGAGGCATGCTGCACTAGAGGCCTAGAACTGATATTGTAATTCTATTGTAATCGTATTTATATAGTGCTTACTACCCCTGACGAGGCGTCAAAGTGATTTTCGATGAGTAGCACGCTACTCCGGAACCCAACAAGAATTAGTGATGGATTAGTATCGTTTAATAATGAGTATAGTTTTAGTATTATTATGAGTTAATTTGAGCCGCGGGTATGAGAGTTTGTTTGTTAGACTGACTGGAGTAATGGAGGGGTGGAGGAGGAAAGAAATCCAGAAGTGTTAATTGGGAGTATATCTTCATTTACTCAACCTAAAGGCTTGGGATGAATAAAGGGGGGCGGAGGGGGAAGAGTATGTGGAAGGGTTAGGGAGAGCATAGTAGCAGGGTGAGATGAATGCAGGAGAATTTAGTAGGGTTGTGTGGGAGGTCACAGAGGTAGAGTGAGGTTTGGTGAGTTAGATGTGGAGGTGGAGGGAAGAGCTTAGGCAGAGATATTTAGGAGATGAAAGTGGTAGAAGGGATTTGGGATGAGTCAGAGTGAGAATGGAGGATAGTTTGATAGAGACATGACATAAGAGTGATGAGTAGATAAGTGTGATAAGATGAGAGCAGGAATTCATAGATATCTAGTATAACAACCCAAAACCAGGAGCCATGCAATGATCCACGAACATGCCAAGCACAGAAACAACATATACACATACATACATATATATATATATAGACACACATACACATGAATACACACACATATGCACATACAATACATAATTAGAATCATGGGTAAAAAATACTTAGTCAGACAGGTTTAAAGAGTGTGTGTGTATTTTATTGTTATGACAGTAGAAATACATATTTTCCAAAGAAACTATAAATAAATAGAAATATACATATAATCTGAAAAA